>NC_142729.1:13854924-13984106 GCF_055471065.1 Atractosteus spatula
CACCCTTTGTGTAAAGAAGTGCCTCCTCTTCTCAGTTTTACACGCACTTTCCAATTCTGTCCCCTGGTGCGTTTCACTTTTTAGTCTGAAGATGCACAATGGCAGTGATCTGACAATGACAACACTAAGAGAAGATTGTTACAGTGACATCACTGCCACCGACAGAGCTCTGCTCCGTCTTACCCACGCCAAGCACGGGCCTGCTGTTGGCATGACAGGTCTGACAGCTGACAGGGCCTGAGGAGGACCAGGAGCTCATGGCTGCCTGGGGCTGAGGAGGGCAGGGAGCTCATGACTGTCCACGAGGAGGGATAGGAGCTCAGGACTGTCCGTGAGCAGGACTAGTAGCTCAGGACTGTCCATGAGGAGGTCCAGGAGCTCAGGACTGTCTATAATGAGGACCAGGAGCTCAGGACGGTTCATGAGGAGGGCAGGGAGTTCCAGACTGCCTGGGCTGAGGAGGGCAAGTAGCTCAGAGCTGTCCAAGGCTGAGGAGGGCAGGGACCTCAGAGCTGTCCAGGGCAGAGGAGGGCAGGGAGCTCAGGACTGTCTGGGCTGAGGAGGGCAGGGAGCTCAGGACTGTCTGGGCTGAGGATTGCGGGTAGCTCTGAGCTGTCCAGGGCTGAGGAGGGCAGGGAGCTCAGGACTGTCTGGGCTGAGGAGGGCAGGTAGCTCAGAGCTGTCCAGGGCTGAGGAGGACTGGGAGTTCAAGACTAGCTTGGGGCCAAGGAGGTCAGGGAGCTCAGGATTGTCCAGGCCTAAGGAAGGCCAGGAGCTCAGAGCTGCCTGAAACCACAATCTCAGAGGGCATCCAGCTGCACAAAGTGACATTCACGGGCGTGACAAACACTGACCTGTGCCAACCTGCGGGCAAGTCTCGCAACCCCGGCCCCAGGCCTTGCCCACGGTGCAGCAACACATCTCCTGGGTCAGCTCGGTGGGCAGGGCGTGCTCGCACTGGCCTTCCTCCGTCACCATGCGGTAGCAAGGCCCCGTTTCTCCCGGAGCGTCTGCACGGCGCACCGGAAGGGCAGAAGAGGGAGACTGGTGAGACCCGGGCAGAGGAGCAGGAGTCCGTTGTCAAACTGAGAAGGGGGCAAGGCCTCGGCTGGCCGGGACCTGCACGCCAGCCGACAGCGGCATCGGAAAAAACCTGGGGGGAAACGTCCCGCTCTCCGCTGGAGCTCGGCAATGGCCAGAGCCGATCGCGTGGAACCCAGCAGCTACTGACATTTCAGGCTCCCTGACCCTGAGGGTATCTGAGCCTGAACACTGCGATCAGACGGCTGCCGGGCAATTTGATGTTACTGGACTGGGACATCAAGGTACGGTTTCCCAGCCCAGTGCAGTGATCTTCTAAACTATTGGAATGCTGTTATTTATGTCCACGGTATTCATTTTCCAACAGCTGCCCTACAATTCGGGGTCACCGGCAAGCTAAGTCTATCCCAACCAGCAACAGGCGCAAGGCAGGGCGGGCACACACACACACACACACACACACACCAGGGCCAATTTTCCCAGAAGTCAATTCACCTCCCAGCATGCCTGTGGGCTGTGGGAGGAAACTGGAGCGTACCTGGAGGAAACCCAGGGGAGAACACGCAAACTCCCCCCAGACAGCACCCCCAGGTCCAGAATTGGAGACGGGGGCCCCCCAGCGCTGCCGCGGGACTCAGATCGTAACAGGAAACCGGCGGGGAAGTAGACAAAGAACAACCGCTAAAAAGGGGAACAGCTCTGTTTGGCTCCGGACGGGAAGGGAAGGCGGCGGGGAGGGCGCTCACCCACGCAGCGCGCCCTCTCCTGGACGAAGCCGGGCTTGCAGGCGCAGCGGAAGCTGCCCTGAGTGTTCAGGCACTCGCCGTTCCGGCACACGCCCTGCATGGTGCACTCGTTGATGTCTGCAGAGAGAGAGACAAAGTGTCACGCCTGACATCCCTCCCTAGAGGGCGCTCCACTACTCCCGTTATTGTCCCTGTGATTGTTAAGCTCCCCAGGTGTACCCTCTTAGGTGTATAATTTAAAGACTAGCTCCTGCAGTCCTCGGGGCTCATCATTAGGGTAAGGATGTCGCGAGGCCCGCCTGGCACCAGGAAACCCTACATCCGTCTCCTGAGGGCATAGGCCTCATCCCCGACCCCTCCTGCTTCCAGAGCCCGGGGTCTGGAGGACCTCGCCCTGTCACCCGTGGACCTCCGTGTTTTGCCCGTTCCTGTTTTCCCCCTTCTCCGGGGGTTTTAACCTGGTCGTCCCAGGCTGGATCACTCGCCGACTGTACCCTGACCCGCCTTCGGACCCGTTTGGAGTTGTCTCCCCCGTTTCACTGTCTCACGGCCTGTCACTATTATTTTGCGAGCGGAGTGGTGGCTCAGGATCTGCGCCTGTGGCTGGGAGGTTGCCAGTTCAAATCCTGCAGTTGGCAGAGGAATCCTACTCCGTTGGGCCCCTGAGCGAGGCCCTTCACCCCAGCTGCTCCAGGGGCGCCGTATAAATGGCTGACCCCACGCTCTGACCCCCAGCTTCTCTCTCCCTGTCTGTGTGTCTCCTGGAGAGCAGGCTGGGGTCTGTGAAAAGATAATATCCCACTGCAAGAAATTGTATAGGGCTAATAAAGTGATGTTGTTGTTAAACCCCTGTGTGTTTCCTTTCACCACACCTCCTGTTTTCTCCAGCTCGAACCGCGTCGCATAGGGTCTGCTACAAGACCCGGCACGGATCTCAGTCCATGTCCGTGACACAAAGCAGGCGCGTTATGGCGGAACGGGGGGGGGCATTTTCCCCCCCGACGCTCTCATCCGCGGCGCAGGATCCCCCCGACCGGAGCAGTACGGATGAAGCGCCTCGCTCACTTCGAGGGGACCCGGGATCGGGAGCGACCCACGTCTGGGAATTCCCGGAATACCGCGTGCGGGCCTTTGGAGCAGGAGCACGTTATCCGGTGTCCCGGGATTCGGAGCGGGAGCGGGCGGGAGGAGAGCAATCGGACAATATCGGAAACGGAACCGGAGCAGGCAGGGATCAATCCGGAAGGCAAATCGGAACAGGGTTCGAAACCCAGACGTCTATCCCAAGCACGGGGGTCAAACGGTGGGGTTTGCTGTCCCGCTGTCACAATCGTCATCCCTCCTCTAGAGGGCGCTCCGAGCCTTTTGTGTTTCTCATTATCCCGTTCACCCGCCCCCTGTTCCGTCCTCTATTTAAACCCAGCGCTCCGGAAGCTCGGAGCTCTGCATCGGAAGACGGAACGCCCGGAGGCCTGTCTAGCATCAAGTCGCCCCATATTCGCGGCTCGAGGGCGCAGGCTGCCGATCGGCACCCTGACCTAGCTGAGTCCGGGGCTCGCAGCGCCTGGCCCACGTCCTTCCGACTTTAACTCCCTGTTCCCGTTCCCCCTTCCCCGGGATTTTAACCGTCCGTGTCTCGGATGGACCTCCCGGCTTTGGATTGTGGACTGCGCCCCGGTTTTCCCTTTCGGACTTGTTTGCCCTTGCACCTGGATTCACTGTCGGCACCTCCCCCCCGTTCGCCACCCCTTCCATTCCGCGGGATTTGAACCGGCAAACCTCCCAGCCGCATGCGCAGATCCTGAGCCACAGCGTCACTGCTCCGCCCCGCGGTTCACCAACATGGGGAGAACATGCAGACTCCACACAGACAGCACCCAGGGAAACCGAACCCAGGCCCCCCAGCACTGCGAGGCAGCAAAGATAACCACTGAGCCCTCATCTGAAATCTGAACTTGGCAGAAGGATGAGAGGCAGTGTGTGATCCACAGGCCTCGCCCGACTTTGGAGGCCATACCTTGGCAGTGCGTGCTGTTGAGTCTCTTGTAGCCCTGGGGACACGTGGGGCCCACCTCCCCGATGATGGATCCGGTCTTGGGGACTCCGGAGTCTGGGGAAAAGAGAAGGAACGCGAGTTCGGAATGGGTGTGGGGAGAAGATGGGCCACACCCTGAAAGGGGGGCGGGGGGCGGGGGGGCAGGGATGCGGTCTGTTCTCGACTGGAGCCACTGGACAAGATCGCCAAAGCTGGGGGAGATTCTGGGGTTCACAGCTCTCCTGGCTTAGGAGATCCCAAGCTTTAAACAATTTTGTGTTAAAGTGTTAAAGTATTAAGGTGGAAAATTCCCCCTTAAAGCTGAGAACTCTGATCATCTGGCTCCTTTTGACACAGTCCTAGTGGTCACAGCCCCAGGGGTCACAGTCCCAGGGGTCACAGCCCCAGTGGACAGAACCCCAGTGGTTACAGCCCCAGTGGGCAGAGCCCCAGTGGTCACATTCCCAGTGGACAGAGCTCCAGTGGTCACAGCCCCAGTGGTCACAGTCCCAGGGGTCACAGCCCCAGTGGACAGAACCCCAGTGGTTACAGCCCCAGTGGGCAGAGCCCCAGTGGTCACATTCCCAGTGGACAGAGCTCCAGTGGTCACAGCCCCAGTGGTTACAGCCCCAGTGGTCACAAACCCAGTGGTTACAGCCCCAGTGGGCAGAGCCCCAGTGGTCACAGTCCCAGGGGTCACAGCCCCAGTGGTCAGAACCCCAGTGGTTACAGCCCCAGTGGGCAGAGCCCCAGTGGTCACATTCCCAGTGGACAGAGCTCCAGTGGTCACAGCCCCAGTGGTTACAGCCCCAGTGGTCACAGCCCCAGTGGTCAGATCCCCAGTGGTTACAGCCCCAGTGGTCACATTCCCAGTGGTTACAGGCCCAGTGGTCAGAGTCCCAGTGGTCTGAGCCCCAGTGGTCAGAGCCCCAGTGGTCAAGAGTTCAGGTGGTCACAGCTCTGAATCAGATCAGTATAAGTTTGAAAGATCACAAAGATTCATTCAGCCAGGTCAGTTTCAAGGTGTCAAGAGATCAGTGTGTGGCCGTATATATATCCCCTCTGAAGTCAGGGGACCACGTACTGCGTGAATAATAAAGCACATCTCGGGGGGAAAAAAATGTTTGTTCTGAGACATCAAGCGTATACATGGAGTTACCCAGACATGAAAACTGCAGTAAGTTTCACGGAGCAAATTCTCTTTACCACAAATACAAATCGCTCGGCTTCGAATGTAAAGCAGACCCCCAGTGCCAGCCCCCCCCAGATCTGGCATCTGCTGGCCTGTGATCACAGATCTCCAGGCCGCGGCCTCTGACAGTGCCTGCCTTGTCTGACTCTCCGAGCTGCAGCCGAGGAGCCCAAGACAAGCGCAAAGCCAAGTTTCCAGCCATCAGGCAAACTTCCTTCCAACCGCGGGGGGGAAAAAAAAGCAACAAAAAAAAAATCGTTTGATCTTCAGAGAGCAGCTCGCAACGCGATCCCGGGGAAGTCTGGGAAGCCCTCGGACTGCTCCCTGCTTGGGTTTTCCAGCGGCCTTGATGCTCTCGGTGCTGGCCAGACAGTTTGAGGTATTTCCGCGGAGGGAGGAGGGGTGCGGGACCTGATTCGAGGGGAGTTGGGGGGGGGGGGGCCCACGGCAGACAGTTCTACTTGGGCCAAAGAAGCCAACAAAGCAATATGGTTCCCTCAACCACGCATGGTTCACAGTTACAGATACCTGGGCAGTGTGTTTAATAAAGTTCACTGAGAGCACTGATGTCACTGTGAAGAGATCCCAGCAGTGCTTATACGGTCTGAGAAAACCCCTATAATTTAGCCCCGGGCAATGTTGGCTGGGCTTTTCCAAGCAATCGGCACACAACTGGCCTAACACTGCTGGGCCCGGGTTGGCCAGAGGTGTCAGTGACATCAGCGCGCGAGGCAACCGCTCGCCCAATCAGCACGCACTCCCCCCGTACAGCACCGTGGAGCTGTGATGGCCCCAGCCGGTTGGTACTCACACTGGAGCTTGGGGCACTTGTGGCACTTGTTCTGTCCCCAGGAATTCCCCACGCTGCCACAGCAGTCCTCCTGATTGGTGAGTCCCGGCAGTGGGTTACTGCTGCACTGGAGGACAGGAGACAGGCATGGAGAGACACTCAGGAATGAGCCACCTTAGTTTCTGCATTTCCCATTGCGGTTAGTATTGTCCTTTCGTATTTTTATGATGTTATTTTATGCACTTTGACCTGCATTTAATGTATGAAAGGTGGTAGATACAGTAAATAAAGTTATTAATGGTTAAAGGGCGGAGCGGTGGCTCTCTGGCTGAGGATCTGCGCCTGTGGCTGGGAGGTTGCTGGTTCAAATCCTGCGGCTGGCAGAGGAATCCTACTCCGTTGGGCCCCTGAGCAAGACCCTTCACCCCAGCTGCTCCAGGGGCGCCGTATAAATGGCTGACCCTACTCTCAGGCCCCCAGCTTCTCTCCCTGTCTGTGTGTCTCATGGAGGGAAAGCTGGGGAATGCAAAAAGACATATTCCTAATGCAAGAAATTGTATATGGCCGATAAAGTGATCTGATCTTATCTCCAACATGTATAAGACCTGGGAACACAGTTCAGATTAATCTTGTTATTATGAAGTCAGTGAGGAGGTTTGACTGGGTCACTGAGGGCTTGGCTGGAACACAAACCAGCAGGTGTGTGTGGGTGTACAGGAATGAAAAAGCAGCAGCAGTGTCGCCACCTTGTAACCTGCTCTCACGAGAGCCCGGACGCTAAGCAAGTAGCAAGGGCCTTCCCAGCTCATGGGACAGGAGACATCTATGGACGGCTGCTGTATGTGTTGATGGTGGACCAGTAGGTGGCGCCCTTCTGATACAAATCCAGCTATTTTCTAAGCACTTTATGCAGTACAGGGAGGCAGGGGAGGTGGAGCCTACCCCAGCAAGCAATAGGAGCAGGGTGAGATGCACCCTGGACAGGATGCCAGTCCATCGCCAGGCTCACGCAGACACAGGCACGAAACACAAAGCCAAGATTATAATAATAATAATAATAATTGCTTACACTTATATAGCGCTTTTCTGGACACTCCACTCAAAGCGCTTTACAGGTAATGGGGATCCCCTCCACCACCACCAGTGTGTACCCCCACCTGGATGACGCGACGGCAGTCATAGTGCGCCAGAACGCTCCCCACACACCAGCTCTCAGTGCGGAGGAGAGCAGAGTGATGGAGCCAGTTCAGAGAGGGGGGTTATTACGAGGCCATGATTGGTAAGGGCCAATGGGAAATTTGGCCAGGACATCGGAGTAACACCCCTACTCTTTTCGAGAAACGCCCTGGGATTTTTAATGACCACAGAGAGTCAGGACCTCGGTTTTACGTCTCATCTGAAGGACGGCGCCTGTTTACAATCTAGTGTCCCCCATCACTATACTGGGGCATTAGGACCCACACAGACCGCAGGGTGAGCGCCCCCTGCTGGCCCCACTAACACCCCTTCCAGCAGCAGCCTCAGCTTTCCCAGGAGTCTCCCCTCCAGGTACTGGCCAGGCTCACACCTGCTGAGCTCCAGTGGGGCTGTCACAGTGGTGAGTGGCCTTTACCCATCATGGCCTCCTAATAACCCCCCTCTCTGAACTGGCTCCATCACTCTGCTCTCCTCCCCACCGAGAGCTGGGGTGTGGGGAGCGGACTGGCGCCTCATCCAGGTGGAGCTGCACACTGGTGGTGGTGGAGGGGATCCCCATGACCTGTACAGAGCTCTGAGTGGAGCGTCCAGAAAAGTGCTATATAAATGTTAGCAATTAATATTATTATTAAATAATTACTTGAGATCACAAAGAAGTTAATTCTTTAAAAGCTATGGAAACTTTGTCAGTGTAACGCTTCCAGATGCCTCCAATAGGAGGCGCTCCTGCTTGCCGACAGCAATTTGATCAGTGCCGGTCTCTACTTATCAACCCCAGCCTTTGAGACTGGAAACATGCTTCAGTGACCCGCTCGGCGTCACGGGCGACGGCGGAGGGGGCGGGGCTCACAGCTTGCTTGGGCGTGGTCTCCTGGAAGCACCGCCCCCGGGGCTTGTGCGTCTGGGGCGGGAGGCGGGCCGGGGGCTTGTGGGAGGCCTTGGACTCCGGCTGCTCGAAGGGCTGGATGACGACGGAGGCGTCCGGCGGGTGGTGCACCCGCACCTTGACCTGCACTGAGACAGAGAGCGGGAGGGATGGGCCGGGTTTGCCCGACTGACCGGCTGGGAAACAGCCTGCACCCGAAAAAGGCACAAGCACCGCGCGGCTAATTCCACGTCAGGCAGCCCAGAATGCTTTGCATCACTTTGACGTCACCTTTTATCTGCTGTTACCAGTTACTGCTGCTTGCATCTTCCCCATTGTGAGTTTTCTGTCCAGACTCTGCTCTTACTTCTGCTTGAACCTGAACTTGAACTTGAACTTTATTGCCATATGTAACCAGTACTGGTACAATGGAATTCTTACTTACAGAAAGTCTCTCGATTGTAAAACAAGTGTAAAAAAACAAAACAAAGTGCAGACAGTGCATCAAGACAATATACAAACAAACAGTAGACAATGTGCAAGTAAACATGCAGACAGTTTGAATGTAAACAATGACTGGAGATGTGCAATAGATAAGAAATCATAATGAGGTAGATGGTGATGGTGTAGGTGTGGTCCGAGGGGGGTGGCTAAATGTGTTCGCCAATCGCACTGCTTGTGGATAGAAGCCATTGAAGAATCTGGTGGTCAGTGTCCGTATGCTCTTGTATCTCTGGCCTGAGGGCAGTGGGGTGAAGAGCTCATGCCCGGGGTGGTGACTGTCCTCTGTGATGGCCAGAACGGTCCTCATAGAGCTGTTTAATCTCTGTGAGACCGCAGCCGATGATCTTCTGGGCCATATTGACCATTCTCTGCAGTGCCTTTCTCTCTCGCGAAGAGGTGTTGCCATACCACACGGTGATCCCGTCGGTGAGGACGCTCTCGATGGTGCAGCGGTTGAAGCTCACCAACACATGTATTGGCATTCCCCAGCGCTTGAGGCACCTCAAGAAATAAAGGCGCTGCTGAGCCTTCTTCGTGATAGAGGCAGTGCTCACAGTCCAGGTTAGATCTTTAGAGATGTGAATTCCCAAAAACCTAAAGCTGGTGACTGTTTTCTCTAAACAGTCCGCTAAAACCCTGAATAAAGGGCAGTTATTCACCCGGCTCTGCAGCAAGTGGACGAGATGGGACTGGCGGGGACGGTATGTTTCTTACAAGTTCACAGCTTAGAATCGCCCCACAAGGGCAGCATCACTGTTTCAGGTGCTGGAGAGTAGCAATACCAGCCTGCAGTAAGTGTGATGGCATGGGGCGGTGTTGCAAACGTTTGTGGAGATTTATGATCACTCGGTTGTCTTCTCACGTGGAATGGGAACCGCCGACCACAGCCCGTAACGCTGCAGGCTGTCTGAATTGACACACTATCCGGGTCTGCTGTTGCCTCCATCCACACATCAGAGGCCTGTGCACGAGTGATGCGCGGGGTCGGCCCTTTTTTTTTCCGACCCGCCCCGCGGTTCTGAGAAACGAACCCGCGCCACCCCCCCGCCCCGATCTACCATCTTTTTGGTTTGAACCCGAGCCCGCCCGACCCTAGCGGGCGAGCCCGCACCCGCGGGTGTGAGTCAACAAGTGTGCACCCGCCTACTGCGGCCCCGCCCGGTGACGGGTCAGGTCTGCTACTACTTTACACTCCTCAGGAACCCTGGGAGGTGCCGCCCTGCTGTGTCCCTCCTACTTGGCTTTGAACAAGCGCCCATCGCTAGTGCCCAGCGAGAGCAGCGGACACAGCGGTCATCTCCCGTCCACCCTGGACGAACAGGGTGAACGGTTCGACAGGGTGGAGAGAGCAATGCGCGGTATTCGTCTGCTCAATCATTTGTGGTCGCAGGGGTCTCGGACGTGCCTCCGCCAAGCTCAAGTTACAGAGAGAGAAGCCGAGACCCCCACGCTGGGGGGGGGGGCAGGAGACGGAGGGAGGCTACCTTCTGACGAGTGGTGTCCGGCGCCGGGCCCCATCGGCAGGGTGAAGGTGGAGTGAGTCTGTGCCAGCTGGCCGCCCGCGCCAGGCTGCTCTCCCGGGTTCTTGGCATCAGGCAGCACCTGGGGGGTGTACGCGGTGTGTTTGCCCCCCTGCTGCTCCCCCGCCGCGCTGGCCGGGCCCCCCGCTCCCGCCGCCTGCCCGCCCTGGTGGAGGGGGAACTGGCACAGGCGGCCCGTGAAGCCGGGCGGGCACAGGCAGTGACTGCGGGAGCTGCACTGCCCGCCGTTCAGACAGGTGAGGGGGCACACCACTGCAGAGAGAGAGAGAAGGGGAGAGGTCACTGCACTGCTGAGGAGCCCTCCGGCACAGAGCAGACAGGAGGGGCGAGGAGCGAAGATCATGGGCGAGGAGTGAGATCATGGGTAAAGATGGAAGATCATGAGTGAAGATCATGAGTGAGGAGTGAAGATCATGAGCGCGGAGTGAAGATCATGAGTGAAGATGAAGATCGTGAGTGAGGAGTGAAGATGAAGATCATGAGGGAAAAGTGAAGTTAATGTTTGAAGATGATGAGTGAAGAGTGAAGATCATGGGTGAAGATGAGTGACTAAGAGTGAAGATCATGAGTGAAGATCTTGAGCAAGGAGTGAAGATCATGAGTGAAGCTGAAGATCGTGAGTGAAGACTGAAGATCATGAAGATCATGACTGAAGAGTGAAGATCATGAGTGAGGAGTGAAGATCATGAGTGAAGATGAAGATCATGAGGGAAAAGTAAAGATAAAGTTTGAAGATGAGTGACTAAGAATGAAGATAATGTGTGAAGATGATGAGTGAAGAGTGAAGATCATGAGTGAAGATGAGTGACTAAGAGTGAAGATCATGAGCAAGGAGTGAAGATCATGAGGGAAAAGTGAAGATAATGTGTGAAGATGATGAGTGACTAAGAATGAAAATAATGTGTGAAGATGATGAGTGAAGAGTAAAGATGAGTGAAGAGTGAAGACAAAAAGCGAAGAGTGAAGAAGAATGACCATGTGAGTGAAGAGTGGAGAAGATGATGAGTGAAAAAGGGTGAAGACAACGCCTGAAGAGTGAAGAAAGCAGACAAGAGCTGTCCTTCTACACAGACAGGCACTGACCCAGCATCAGGCCCACAGTAAAGACTGGGCTTTTCCACCTTCTGAGCTTCAGAATCAAGTCAATTAAAGTTTCGTAACAACCTCAGCGCACATGACGAAAACTTATTAAATTAGAAAGACATTTGCGGATCTGTTATGGTTTTAAGATGCTATTTTTACGCTTGGCTTGTAAAGCACTTTGAGCTGCTATTTGTATGATAGGTGCTCTATAAATAAAGTTGTTTGTGGAACTTTAGCTTAATTACATCAAAAACCCTGAGGTACAAACTAAACATTGTTCGGCCTGCTGTAATTATAAAGCTAAATGTATATAATTGGGAGATCTGAAATAAAACACACATCTTAGCATTTTTAATAGCTGAAAGCTGTTCTGTCGCTGTTTCTAATGTATACTTTCTGAATGTGCTAGCGTGTTCCTAGAGTCTCCTCTATACCATTCCTGGGGCAAATGACAAATATTACTGCCAAGTTTTTACTGCTGCCTGTAAAAAGGCACAGTGTCTGTGTGTAAATAAGCCTGAACACTTACTTCACCGCAGTTTTTCATGAAATATGAGAGAAAAACAACCAGGCCCACTGCCTGTGTTCCAGGTCACCATATTGAGAGCTTGATTTGGAAATCACCCACAGAGAAGAGCGCCCCCTACTGGCCCACCAATACCACTGACGGCGGTAATCTGCCTTTTAATTATAATTAATAATTGCTTACACTTTTATAGCGCTTTTCTGGACACTCCGCTCAAAGCGCTTCACAGGTCATGGGGATCCCCTCCACCCCCAGCAGTGTGTACCCCCACCTTGATGAGGCGCCAGTCCAGTCCCCACACACCAGCTCTCAGTGGGGAGGAGAGCAGAGTGATGGAGCCAGTTCAGAGAGGGGGGTTATTAGGAGGCCATGATGGGTAAAGGCCAGGGGGGAAATTTGGCCAGGACACTGGGGTAACACCCCTACTCTTCTCAAGAAACACCCTGGGATTTTTAATGACCACAGAGAGTCAGGACCTCGGTTTTACGTCTCATCCGAAGGACGGCTCCTGTTTACAGTCTAGTGTCCCCGTCACTATACTGGGGCATTAGGACTCACACAGACCGCAGGGTGAGCGCCCTCTACTGGCCCCACTAACACCTCTTCCAGCAGCAGCCTCAGCTTTCCCAGGAGTCTCCCCTCCAGGTGCTGGCCAGGCTCCCGACTGCTGAGTCTCCAGTGGGGCTGCCAGCAGTGTGTTGCAGGGTGATATGGCTGCTTTTCTTAGTTGTTTCCATCCCAGGGCTGAGTGGGCCCAGCCTTGCAGAGCACCTCAGACCTGCTGGGATCAGGCTACAGTGTGGTGACTTTGCTATTACAGGTGGTCCTGTAGTTGCTCTTTGAGTTGAGTTGCATTTCATTTGTCTTTTTACTTTTTTTAATCCACTAACTTCTGGATCCACAACCCCAAGAATTTGCTTCTTTGCGAAATTAGCCGGGTCTGCTACTACATTCCAGTCTGAAGGAATAGCCCATTCTATAATATTGTGGCAGGGCGGTATATGTATATATAGAGCTTCTTGGTGTGTCGGGAGCCATCAGACAGTTTGCACTGTGTGATTAACATCATCGTACCGCAGGTTATGTGTTTAATTACTCACAGGCCTCCGGCTGTCTGACCTAAATTGCCTGGGATACATTACTCACATTGCAGAGACAGAGACACACAGGCCCTTGCCAGGGCTGGGTGTCTCACACAAACCTTTTTCATGCTAGACAGGGAGGGAGGAGGAGAGACTGCAACAGCAGTATCAGGTTTCCTCAGAGGAATGAGCAGCATTTCAAGGGAAGAGAGCAGATCACACCTCCCAGCTTAGCAAATGCACAAGTGATCCTGGTATCGTGACTTTGTCAGACACTACGTTTGGTTTCTTGTGTCTGATTAGTGGGCTGCCATAATATTTGTGTCTTGGAAGCAGAGACGATTCAGTGAGGGCTGTTATGAGGTCTTCCAACTCCTGAAAGGGAACAAGCACCTCACTCCAAAGAACTCAACAGTAATGGAAGCACTAGGGAACGCCAGCAGAAACGAAAAACGATCATGAATTTCAAAGAGGATAGGAGACACAGTGAGAAAAAGAGAGCGATCAGAGAGAATCTCTCGGCAGTAAACACACCGCAGGACAGGGGGGACCATGACAGAGAGGAGATCACAGAGAATCTCCTTTTATACAGTTGTGAGAGATCTAGAATGGTGTTCCCAAGCTCTGGTCCTGTAGGACCAAGATCTCAGCCCGCAGAAGGTGACGTAGGCTCAACATGATGGGCTTTTTTTTTTTGACTGAACGTTATTTTTGACTTGAACTTGAACAGACACAGGTGGGAGTGGCACTGTATTGGACACACCCAGAAAGGGGGTGTGGTTTTGCAACTGACACACCCCCATGGGGGAGTGGTATTGTATCGGACACACCCTAGGGGGAGTGGCATTGTATGATGTACGTCTGTGGGGGGCGTAGCATTCTGCCAGGCACGCCCACAGTGAGAGTCGTTTCCTCCTCAATTAAAGCCAGTTAGATCTGAAATGCAGATCTAATTGGCTGCATTCCAGGTAGCACACCCGAATGAGAGGAGTTCAGTGAAACTGAGAAACAGTGGCAGAGGTGAGACCAACTACAAATCCCGTTTGACCTTTGAAAAGGCCCTGCAGCGGGTGGTCAAAACTGCCCAACACATCATCGGCAGCGCCTTACCATCCATCCAGGAAATCTACAACACCAGGAGTCTGAAAAAAGCCACCAGAACTATGTCTGTCCCCACTCAACCCAGTCACAACTTGTTTGTCCCCCACACTGACAGACTGGAGGAACTGAGTCTCTTTAGTCTGAAGGGAGTGTCCCACACTGACAGGCTGGGGGAACTGAGTCTCTTTAGTCTGAAGGGAGCGTCCCACACTGACAGGCTGGGGGAACATGAGTCTCTTTAGTCTGAAGGGAGTGTCCCACACTGACAGACTGGAGGAACTGAGTCTCTTTAGTCTGAAGGGAGTGTCCCACACTGACAGGCTGGGGGAACTGAGTCTCTTTAGTCTGAAGGGAGTGTCCCACACTGACAGGCTGGGGGAACATGAGTCTCTTTAGTCTGAAGGGAGTGTCCCACACTGACAGGCTGGGGGAACATGAGTCTCTTTAGTCTGAAGGGAGTGTCCCACACTGACAGGCTGGGGGAGCTGAGTCTCTTTAGTCTGAAGGGAGTGTCCCACACTGACAGGCTGAAGGAACTGAGTCTCTTTAGTCTGAAGGGAGTGTCGTGAGCACGTGTGTCTGTGTGTGTGCCCTGTGATGGCCTGGCATCCCATCCAGGGTGTACCCTGTGCCTTTTGCCTGCTTAGATAGGGTCTGGCTTCTGGTTAGAAAATGAATGGATGATAATAGCTGTCATAGTTGTCTCCTGTACTAGTGAGCGCAAACAGAAAAATGACACCTGGGTCTTCTTTTCCTTAACAACAATAAAGCTTGCTCCGACTCTGGCCTGGGACACGCTCGGGGACAGGAGCTGTCTTGGAAAACTCAACGGCCCGTCTGCTTCTCCCATTGCGAGAGCTGGCGCCAGCCCGATCCTGCCCCCAGCTGGGGGGAGGGGGGCTTAATGCTTTTAGCAGGCTTCTGGAACGCCCCAGCTCCAAGGATCCGTCATATCCCAGAAGAAAATATCCATCTGTCCATTTTCTAACTGCTTTACCAGTACAGGGTTGCTGAAGAGCTAGAGCCTATCCCAGCAGGCACTGGGCACAAGGCAGGGTACACCATGGATAGGAGGCCAGTCTGTCAAAGGACACACACAATCACACACCCTGGACGGGACACTAGTCCATCACAGGACACAAACAGACACACACACACCCTGAACAGGACACCAGTCCATCACAGGACACACACAGATACACACACACCCTTAATGGGACACCAGTCCATCACAGGACACAGACAGACACACAGCCACACAGCCTGGACAGGACACCAGTCCATCACAGGACACACACAGACACACACACACACCCTGGACAGGACACCAGTCCACCACAGGACACACACAGACACACACACACCCTGGACAGGACACCAGTCCACCACAGGACACACACTGACACACCCTGGACAGGACACCAGTCCATCACAGGACACACACACACCCTGGACAGGACACCAGTCCACCACAGGACACACACTGACACACCCTCATACCAGGGCCAATTTTCCCAGAAGGCAATTAACCCACCCAGCATGTCTGTGGACTGTGGGACCAGAGTACCCAGAGGAAACCCATGCAAACACGAAGGGGAACATGCAAACTCCACACAGACAGCACCCCAGGTCTGGAACTGAACTCACCGCACCAGTACTGCAAGGCAGCAATGCTCACCCCTGAGCCTCCCAAAATATAAATTTTGCTTATCTACAAGGTAGTACAAAGACCCTAATCAGTCCCCGTTATCTTAATTTGTTTTCATCAGAGGACAGGAGTGAAAACGTCTGTACACAGAAGTGCATTTAACACTGAGAACCGGAGGACATTCTTTGCACAAAGGGTGGTGGGGGTGTGGAACAAGCCGCCCAGCCATGATGTGGGAGCAAATACCTTTCAAGAAAAGGTTCAGTGAGATCCTGCGATCAATTCATTCGTTTATCTATCTGACCAAGCTGGCTAAATGCCCTCCTGTTGTTTGTTATTGTCCTTCAAAACCCTTTAAGTTGGACTTCCTTCTAAAATGTCTGTGTTGTTTTTTTTTAGTTCTAGCTGTTAATCATGAGTGGCTGCTCTCTTCTGACCGCCACACTCGCGTCGAAGCCGAGAGACGGATCCGTTGTGTCACAAGTGGTCCGGCACCTTAATTAGAATAATAATAATAATAATTGCTTACACTTATATAGCGCTTTTCTGGACACTCTACTCAAAGCGCTTTCCAGGTAATGGGGATCCCCTCCACCCCCAGCAGTGTGTACCCCCACCTGGATGAGGCGCCAGTCCGCTCCCCACACCCCAGCTCTCAGTGGGGAGGAGAGCAGAGTGATGGAGCCAGTTCAGAGAGGGGGGTTATTAGGAGGCCATGATGGGTAAAGGCCAGGGGGGAAATTTGGCCAGGACACCGGGGTAACACCCCTACTCTTCTCGAGAAACACCCTGGGATTTTTAATGACCACAGAGAGTCAGGACCTCGGTTTGACGTCTCATCCAAAGGACGGCACCTGTTTACAGTCTAGTGTCCCCCGTCACTATACTGGGGCATCAGGACCCACACAGACCACAGGGTGAGCGCCCCCTGCTGGCCCCACTAACACCTCTTCCAGCAGCAGCCTCAGCTTTCCCAGGAGTCTCCCCCTCCAGGTACTGGCCAGGTTCCCACCTGCTGAGTCTCCAGTGGGGCTGCCAGCGGTGAGCTGCAGGGCGACAGGGCTGCTGGATTAATGTGTGCCTACGGCGCCCCTTGTGAATTTCACGCCGGAGTGTGTGAAGTCACGCCCGGGTGTGATAGGTAAACCGTGTCTGGGGTCATGGGGCGTGGAGCTCGGAGCAGGCGCTGCTCAGAATTTCTCCCGCAGTACCGCACGGAGAGAGACAGGCTGGGAATCATTTGAACCGACAGCAGACAGCGAGACACAGGCACCCACTTGTCTTCCTGATTAGGGATTTTTTTTTAGAGTCCGAAAGAATATAATTTTGTGGAATTAAGAGCCTGTGGCCTGTCACTGCGTCAAGTAGAGGCGATTAGCGGATATGCTGTTGTGGCTCTTCATTTTAAAGATGGCTGAAGGACAGGCTTGCTTTCGTCTAGCACCGATTGGAATCAAGGCTGTTTGCCATCCAGCCATTTTTAACCACTTTATGGTTAAAACTCACCCTGGACAAGACACCAGTCCATCACAGGGAACACACACACACTCACACTCTTTCACACTCACACACTCACACTCTTTCACACACACACACACACACACACTCTTTCACACTCACATACACACACACTCACACTCACACTCTTTCACACTCACATACACACACTCTTTCACACACTCACACTCACTCACACACACACACTCTCACTCACACACTCTCACTCACACACTCTCACTCACACACACTCACACACACACTCTCTCACACACACACACTCACACACACACTCTCTCACACACACACACACACTCACACACACACTCTCTCACACACTCTCTCACACACTCTCTCACACACACACACACTCTCTCTCTCACACACACTCACAATCTCTCTCTCACACTCTCTCTCACACACACTCACACACTCAAACTAGGGCCAGTTTTCCCAGAAGCCAATTAACCCACCAGCTTGTCTTTGCACTGTGGGAGGAAACCCATGTGGACTAGGGGAGAACATGCAAACTCCCCCCAGACAGCACCCCAGGTCGGAATTAAAGAGACTCAGTTTCTTCGGCCTGTCAGTGTGGGACACTCTGAATGCGAACAGGCAGAGACCATGCAAACTCCACACAGAAAGATCCCCAGGTCAGATTAAACAGGCTCAGTTTCTTCGGCCTGTCAGTGTGGGACACTCTGAATGCGAACAGGCAGAGACCATGCAAACTCCACACAGAAAGATCCCCAGATGAAACAGGCTCAGTTTCTTCGGCCTGTCAGTGTGGGACACTGAATATGAACATGAGGTGAACGCGCAAACTCCACACAGACAGCTCCCCAGGTCTGGAACCGAACCCCAGTGAGCAATTCTCACCACTGCACCACTGTGCAACCCTGTGTTCAGTGCCCCAATCTATACACCATCCGAAAACTGAATGAATGTGACAATGTGACAAAGGAGAAGGAGGACAGAGAAACTAAAGTTCGAGCTTGACAAGCAAGCGCCTCGAGCTCAGTGCCTCCCCTTACAGATACGTCAGACACCAGCGGGTTTAAAGACCTCAATCTGGTGGTTTTGGACCAGACAGGATGAGGATGTCACTCGAGGGTTTAAAATCTTGAGGAAGCCAGCTCGGTGAACTGTTTCAGGACACACAGCAAAAGAAAGGGTGCATTGAGGAGAGAAAGCAGGAAGCGTGTTTTTACACAAAAGGTGGCGGGTGTCTGGAGCAAGCTGTCCAGCAGTGTTATTGCAGCAGTTTCCATCGGGAAAGAGATTCTTGGCAGGATTTGGATCACAGGAGGCAGAGGGAGCACACAGTCCTTTCATTTGTCTCCTTTCTTGTGGTCTAACAACCCATTCAAACCGCAGTTCAAAGTTTCTTTGGAAACGGGTCTAGAAAATCTTACATTTCACTGCACTTGAGCTCCACTTTTCAGCCAAGCGATCCTCTGAACTACGAGGTCTTTAATTTTCGACTCCTGGCAGCTTTCTCTGCCCAGGCCAACATTTTCTCAAAACAAAGAAAGGCTGTGCTTAGCGAAGGGGCGGATCTGCGGACAGCCCGGGCTGGCCTGAGAGGCAGATCTGGATGAGATGTCGGAAGGCCGTCTGTGGTTTGGGGGGGGGGGGATTTTAGGATCAAGCGCGTCGAATTCAGGATGAAGCGCGTCGATTTCAGGATGAAGCGCGTCGAATTCAGGATGAAGCGCATCGAATTCAGGATCAAGCGTGGCGATTTCAGGATCAAGCGCGTCGATTTCAGGATCAAGCGCGGCAATTTAGAAATCAAGCGCGGCGATTTCAGAATCAAACACGTCGATTTCAGGATCAAGAGCGTCGATTTCAGGATGAAGCGCGTCGATTTCAGGATGAAGCGCGTCGATTTCAGGATCAAACACGTTGATTTCAGGATCAAGCGCGGCGATTTCAGGATCAAACGCGTCGGTTTCAGGATCAAACACGTTGATTTCAGGATCAAGCGCGTCGATTTCAGGATGAAGCGCGTCGGTTTCAGGATCAAACGCGTCGGTTTCAGGATCAAGCGCGTCGATTTCAGGATGAAGCGCGTCGATTTCAGGATGAAGCGCATCGAATTCAGGATCAAGTGTGGCGATTTCAGGATCAAGCGCGTCGATTTCAGGATCAAGCGCGTCAAATTCAGGATCAAGCGCAGCAATTTAGAAATCAAGCGCGGCGATTTCAGGATCGAGCGCGGCGATTTCAGGATCAAGCACGTCGATTTCAGGATCAAACACGTCGATTTCAGGATCAAGCGCGGCAATTTAGGAATCAAGCGCGGCGATTTCAGGATTAAGCGTGTCGATTTCAAGATCAAGTGCGGCGATTTCAGGATCAAACGCGTCGAATTCAGGATTAAACGCGGCGATTTAATGATCAAGCGCGTCGATTTCAGGATCAAGCACGTCGATTTCAGGATCATGCGCGTCGAATTCAGGATCAAACGCGCCGATTCCAGGATCAACCGCTGCGATTTCAGGATCAAGCGCCAGGATCTTGAACGCGCTCCTTCGGGAACGCGTTGCTCTTTTCCTCAACGCGCAAAGCTCCTGAACGACCGGAGAGAGACCCCACAATGCAATGCAACTCCTCCATACGGAGATAAGCGACGTGGTGTTTTCACTTCAGGCAGGTGTAGGAGAGGAGAAAATGGTGTCAATGATGATGCAAATGGGGAGGCATAGTGGCTTTGCTCCCTTCATCGTGCCGGGGGGGGCCCTGGGTTCCATTCCCGGGGCGTTTTTCTGTGTGGAGTTCGCATGTTCTGGGAAAAAAAAATAAAATTATCCTCCGTTCATTTTCTAGATGCTTCGGGGGAGCCGCAGCCAATCCCAGCAAGCAACGGGCACAGGGCAGGGAACACACCGACACGGACACACCACGGCCAGTTTTCCCCAAAGCCAGCCTGTCATTGGAGCATGGGAGTAAACCCACAAAACCATGGTGGAACACGCAAACTCCCCACTGACAGCACCCCAGGTCAGGAATTAAAACCCAGGGCCTCTGGCTCTGCCAGGCAGCCAGGATGACCCCTGTGCCACCTCACCTTTTACCTGCTCCATAAAAAATATCTTTTTAAAAACTAAACAGAAGGGAGTGACATTAATAATAATAATTAATAACTCCTTACACTTCTATAGCGCCTTTCTGGACCCTCTGCTCAGTGGGGAGGAGAGCAGAGTGATGGAGCCAGTTCAGAGAGGGGGGTTATTAGGAGGCCATGATGGGTAAAGGCCAGGGGGGAAATTTGGCCAGGACACTGGGGTAACACCCCTACTCTTCTCGAGAAACGCCCTGGGATTTTTAATGACCACAGAGAGTCAGGACCTCGGTTTGACGTCTCATCCGAAGGACGGCGCCTGTTTACAGTCTAGTGTCCCCCGTCACAATACTGGGGCATTAGGACCCACACAGACCGCAGGGTGAGCGCCCCCTGCTGGCCCAACTAACACCTCTTCCAGCAGCAGCCTCAGCTTTCCCAGGAGTCTCCCCTCCAGGTACTGGCCAGGCTCCCACCTGCTGAGTCTCCAGTGGGGCTGCCAGTGGGGAGCTGCAGGGCTCATATGACTGCTGACCAAACTACTACTACTACTGCGAGAACTAATTCCTTGAGCACTCCTCCTTCCGAATGACTCGTGTTTAACCATTAAGCGGAGTCAAATTCAATTCTCGCCCCAGGGCTGTCTTTTCCTGACCAGCGGTACGGCAAGCTCGTTTTAAAAAACGCGGACGAGATGAAAATGAGCTCATACAAACCCCCCTGCTCTAACAGAGACCCTCAGGTCTTCCCTGATCTTCCTAAATGCCAGGTACGTTCACTAAGAGACTAAGTGTTCCGCCTTTGAAGCACATTTTAACGTGTCGGCAGGCAGTTCAAAACTGTTAATAAAGATCAGATCACTTTATCGGCCATATACAATTTCTTGCATTAGGAATGTGTCTTTTCGCAGACCCCAGCTTTCTCTCCAGGAGACACACAGACAGGGAGAGAGAAGCTGGGGGTCAGAGCGCAGGGTCGGCCATTTATACGGCGCCCCTGGAGCAGCTGGGGTGAAGGGCCTTGCTCAGGGGCCCAATGGAGTAGGATTCCTCTGCCGGCCGTGGGATTCGAACCGGCAACCTCCCAGCCACAGATCCTGAGCCACAGAGCCAGCGCCCGAGTGTGGTATTCAGTTCATCACGCTATAAGAAAGCCAGAGGGCAGGACAAAGGAGAGCAGGCGAGCTACTTCCCAACCCAGAGGGTCATGATCAGACCGTCTGAACTGCCCCCTGTTCGAGCTGGGAGTCGAGGCACGGAGGCAGAGCCCTAACTCGGATCTTCAGAATCCCGAAAAGGGTACGGGCCCTGGCAAATCCGTGGGATCGTCTCCGAACTCCGCAACAAGGACTCGTTGAGCCGATCACAGCTCGGAACGCAGGAAGCCCAAAACCAGGAAGAGAGACAAGTCCAGGGCCGGACTCTTAAGGCGACCGAAAGTCCAAATAACCAGGAGATTCGATATTGAAAAAACGCCAAAGACACGATCCAAAAACCAAGGTCAAGAGACAGGCCGAAATCCAGAAAATAAACAAGAAACGCAGCTGAAGACAAGAGGGAGAGCTCAAGGAGTTGAAAACAATACTAAATGAAGGTTGAGCTAAGAGCAGGGGTTTAAATAGGCTTGGGGGAGGGGCTGTGTAGTGATGTAACGACACTAGGCAAACAGGGATTGGCTACTGCTTGGTCGACGCCCCCTTCCGAACGGATGGAGTGGGCAGGGGAGGTTAAGGCGCCCTCTGGTGGCGGGGATGCTGGGACTGTAACCGAACCGGACCCCCCCCCACTCCCCCGGCAAGACAGGCGCTCGTGTAGGTGCACTCCGTGCTCGGGGGCTGGGTGCAGGGGGAAAAAATAGAGTCAAGGATCCGAGCGAGCGGCTCTTCAGTCTAGCCCACGAAACCCCCCCCGCGGGATGTTAGACAGCTCCAGGCTTGGCATAGCCAGGGAGATGAATAAGAGATCTCCCACCTGTCACCACCTCCCTAACGAGCCCAAGCCGAGTCAACTCTATACTGTGCCTGCTTCCATTTCAGGATCGCAGGAGTGCAGAAACAGAGGGGCCCCCTCCGGCCACTTTATTAGGAACCCCTAATGCTCTGCTGTGTTACACTGCAAACTCTGATCCAAACGGGATGTCCCCCCACCGGATGAAGAACGGGCCGTTCGTCCTGCAGGTCCGCTGACTTGTCATTTCAAAAGGGAGCAGTTTTCATTTTTCCCCAGGACGGGGTGAGAATTTTGTTCAGGAAGGTTCAGGAACACGATCAACAGGAAGCAGAAAAACACCCCTATGGATGTTCAACCCTAGCGCTGTCTATCTGTAGACAGGGGAGCCAGAGTCTATCCCAGCAAGCAACAGGCACAAGGCAGGGTACACCCTGGATGGGACGCCAGTCCATCACAGGACACACACGCACTCAAACCAGAGCCAGTTTTCCCAGAAGCCAATTAAACCAGCGGCTTGTCTTTGGACTGTGGGAGCCCCACAGAGGACACCCACACAGACCCATGGAGAACATGCAAACTCCACACAGATAGTCCGGAATCAAACCCCAGGGCCCCAGCGCTGTGCCACTGTGCAGGCCTCAGTAGATTCCGAAGGAAACCTATGTAAACATGTAAACAGCAGGGTGGGGGCAACATGCAAACTCCACACAGACAGCACGCCAGGTCAAGAACCGCGAGACTGCTGCTTATTCACAAGGCAGCATCGAGACCCTCATCAGTGCCCAGCATCTGAATTTGTTTTTATCCAAGAACAAAACAGAAACTACACGAAAAGCGAACCGGCAGCATTTATGGAGAGAGTTTTGCTGGAAAAACATTGTTCGATTTTTCATTACTCCGGGTCGGAAGGAAAACTCTAAGTGTTGGAGACAGTGCGGAAACCAAGGTGATCATTGGCATATATTCTGGAACTGCCCTAAAATACGGCTTTTCTGGAAGGAGTTACATGAGGCCCTGGAAATTAATTTGAAAGGAATGTACCCTTTACATTTGAGGCTTTGTATTTTGGTCAACTGGATTTTGATTAATAATAATAATAATTGCTTACACTTATATAGCGCCTTTCTGGACACTCCACTCAGAGCTCTGTACAGGTCATGGGGATCCCCTCCACCCCCAGCAGTGTGTACCCCCACCTGGATGAGGCGCCAGTTCGCTCCCCACACCCCAGCTCTCAGTGGGGAGGAGAGCAGAGTGATGGAGCCAGTTCAGAGAGGGGGGTTATTAGGCCATGATGGGTAAAGGCCAGGGGGGAAATTTGGCCAGGACACCGGGGTAACACCCCTACTCTTCTCGAGAAACACCCTGGGATTTTTAATGAGCACAGAGAGTCAGGACCTCGGTTTGACGTCTCACCCGAAGGACAGCGCCTGTTTACAGTCTAGTGTCCCCCGTCACTATACTGGGGCATCAGGACCCACACAGACTGCAGGGTGAGCGCCCCCTGCTGGCCCCACTAACACCTCTTCCAGCAGCAGCCTCAGCTTTCCCAGGAGTCTCCCCTCCAGGTACTGGCCAGGCTCCCACCTGCTGAGTCTCCAGTGGGGGCTGCTAGCGGGGAGCTGCAGGGTGATAGGGCTGCTGGCTGATTGGAGGGGAACTGATGAATATTTGTTTGGAATATCAGCAGGGAAGAAGGCTATAACCAGAGAGTGGCTTCTCACAGATCTACCAACAATGAATGAATTAGTAAAGGAAATATATATAATGGAAAAAAATAACATTTCCGCTAAAATCACAAATGAAAAAAATGTGTCAAATACTGCTCTAGATGGGTTCAGTACCTTAAACGTTTAAGATCAGTTTTTTTTGAGATGCAAAAGAACGGAAATTTAATAAGATACATTTATATAGTCTCCTCCCTTTTCATATTCCTAAATGTATACGTCTTCCTTCTTTGGAATGTATATAGTTTTGTTAAAAAAGTTATATCGTTGTAAAAAACTAGGGGAACAAACAGGAATTTGGGCCTGTGATGAAGAATGGTTGCTCATATGTAAAACGGTTTGGTTTTGTTCTCTAAAATAATTTTTACAGCGAAAAAGCTTTTAAAACCTGCACGCTGGCCACACTTCTTTTAACATCTTACAGATTCTCCCTGGAGGACTTTCAGACACTCAGACTGGGGCTTTCCACAGCCCCAACTGGGGCAAATTAAGGGACCACACACAGACGCAGTCACACACACGCACACACACACACACACACGCACTCTGTCTGGCCTGCTCCAAACCGCTCGAGCTCAGCCTGAGGATCAGAGCAAGGGCGTGCCTCATCTCCTGCTGCCCTCGTAAGAGGCTCTAGCTCAGGGGTGGCCTGCTATGCTTCTGATGAGCTGAATTCTGACATTGCGGATCGTGTGAAAATCTACTTGATTAAACATCGCGTGTTGGGAAACAGGACCGATCCGGCCCCGTCCTCTCTGAAAGGCACGAGAAGCAGTACAAACGGCGATCGCGCCAGGAGGGAATGAAGGGAGGAGAGTGTCGGATGTGGAATGGTCAGGAGCCACCGGAATAATCGCGATTATGGAAGGAGGGGGTTAAGCGAGAGAGGCAACCGGAACGCAGTCTCTTCGGTCTTGAACGAGTACGGAAACAAGCCGGCAACAAGCAGAAAGGAGGATGGCTGAAAAAGAAACAGGAGGGGGTTCTTTGCGCAAAGAGTGGTAGGGGGCTGGCGCATGCTGTTGAGGCGTGCCCCCGCCTGGGATCCTTCAGAACCCAGCCCCGTGCAGAGAAACTGCCAAAGGAACCGACGCAACGTTTTCCCAGCCTTTCGTTCCTACCCAGCGCTGGGAGCGTATTCATTCCGGATCCTTGTCGAGCCATTTCCTGAACCAGAAATTCCAGGAATAGAGCCGGCTGGCCAGCTTTGTTAGCCTCGTCTTTAATTGGGACCCACAGGAATGTCGTCCAGTTGCGCAGAGAACCACAAACAATAGGATTAGGACTGTCCCACAGCGAAGGGATCCCCCCGTTCTGATCCGATCGCCCCCCACTTCCTGCGGGGTAAACGGCACAGCTATCTCCCTCCCTCTTAGTGCTCGTCCTCCCCAGGGGGGGGGTCGGCTTTGAACTAAGCAGCAGCCTCCTAGGTCTGGCTCTTATTGCGATCCGACAGCCCAAGCGCCACGAGCTGTACTTACTGCCGCGGGCCGGCCTCCCCGGCGCGCACCGTTAATTAATCCCGATTGGATAATCACTGTAATTAGAGCAGGCGGAGTACAGAGGGCTGAGCCCGCTCGTCTGTGGCCCGGGCTTGTAAAGTTCGGCTCAGTTTTCACCTGAAAAGCTGATGACGCCAGGAGAGAGAGAGAGCGAGCGAGCAGGAGAGCTGACTGTGTCGACAGTACAGCCAGGGACGAGGGGTGACGATCAGAACTGAGAGATAGCAATGGCACCGAGGGCAGAATTTCAAACTGCACCTCATCCATCATCCATCCCTCCATCCCTCCATTTTCCAATTGCTTCTTCCAATTTAGGGTCATCCCAACAAGCAATGGACACAAGGCAGGGTACACCCTGGGTGGGACGCTAGGCCATCACTGGGCCCACAGAGACATAGACTCAGACTCACACCAGCATGTCTTTGGACTGTCGGAGGACACCGGAAGCACCCACACAAACCTGGGGAGAACACGCAAACTCCACCCAGACGGCACCCCAGGTCTGGAACTGAACCTGAACCGGAGCCTATTCCAGGAAGCAGCAAGAGGAAGGCGGGATTCACTCTGGAGGGGACGCCAGTGACACCACTGACACAGGCACACACACTCGCACCAGGGCCAATTTTCCGAGAAGCCACTGAACCTACCGGCATGTCTTTGGACTGGGGGAGGAAACCGGAGTTCCCAAAGGAAACCCCCATGCGAACCCGGGGAGAACATGCAAACTCCACCCAGACAGCACCCCAGGCCCAGAATTGAACCTGAACCGGAGCCTATTCCAGTAAGCAGCAAGAGGAAGGCAGGATACACTCTGGAGGGGACACCAGTCCATCTCAGGGCAGACTGACACACTCTCACACTCCCCCCAGGGCCAATCTTCCCAGAAGCCACTGAACCTACCACCATGTCTTTGGACTGGGGGAGGAAACCCCCATGCAAACCCTGGGAGACCATGCAAACTCCACACAGAAGGCACCCCAGGTCCGGAATTGAACCTGAACCGGAGCCTATTCCAGTAAGCAGCAAGAGGAAGGCAGGATACACTCTGGAGGGGACACCAGTCCATCTCAGGGCAGACTGACACACTCTCACACTCCCCCTATGTCCGGTCTCCAGTCAAGGCAAAAGCAGTGACTGATTGGAAACCACAACATCCCATGAGAGCTTTGGAAGCAGTTGCTCTCGTGACAGCGATCCCAGCAGGAAAAGTGGTGTGGGGTGACGATCAATTCCTAGGATACCACATTCACTATCAATTCTCCGAAAGCCACTTATTCCTGGGAAGAGCTGTGGCATCCTGGAGTCCGTACCTGGATGCACTGCCAGTTATAAGAAGAAACTACACAAACAACAAGAGGCCATTTGGTAGTTAGCTGTGAATCCTGTCACTGGAATGATGGGTAACATTGACAACAGAAGGAAACGAGGAGCTCCACAGAAACTCGGCAGATACTGCGCCCTAAAGTCCCGATATTAAGAACAGCCGTGTAGAAACAGCTCCAGATGACTGCCAGCTCTTCAACACCCAAGCCATTCGGTAGCTGATTGATCCCAGGATCAGATCCTGCTGTTTCTTCAAACAAGCCGGAGAATTGGAGTCAACCACCAGCTGTTCCACACTCCCACCCCCCTTGGTGTAAAGACGTGCCCTCTGCTCTCCTCGGGCCGGGTCCGTCGCAAGACAACAAACGCACACAAGCACGGTCAAGACAGCTCAACCCAGCCCCCTGTTTTCTAAAGGAAATGTTCAGCTGATCAAGCAACTTTGAGAGAGTATTACCCGAAATGCCGGGCAAAAAAAAAAAACACTAATTATGTGTTTGTTGGTTTTTATTGTCTGCGTAGCATAGACGACGTATTTCATTTCAAAAAGGACTGGCTGAGCGTTTTTTCTGACTGAAAAACAAACCAAGCTGTAGCTCGTCTTTGAGAATTTCTGACACCTTGTGTGTGCAGGTGCCGACTTCATAAGCAAATTAAATGCTGAAGTGGGTCTTTTTAAGAGCTAAGTGTTATTCCCCTCCCCAAGACTCACACTGGAGCTATGCGATGCCGGAGACTGAAAAGAAGATCAAGATTAATTAGATCTGTAGGCCAAGCTGCAGTCACAGCATGCGAATGGGTGAAAGGCATAATCTGCACTCATGAATAAAGTTGTTTTCAGGTTAAAACAAAACGCCAGCGTTTTAGCTGGAGTATAATTACCTGACTGCACAGCGACTGCACATCTCTGATGCTGCTGCAGCTGATCGCTGGCGTAGTTTCTGGCTTAGATGGTCCCGCCTAGTTTGGCACTACAGTGTCCTGTGGATCAGCTGTCGGGACAGCGATCAGTCGCCCCAGATTTCTCTTGCTCCTGGTTTCTAAAGGGGAACTGTGGGGCTATGTTTAGATTTCAGGGTTTCAGAAGAATCAGCATGGATGAGCGTGTTTCGAACCACAATGAAAGTTCAATGGACACAGCAACTTTGCTATGTTAAAGTCTCGCCTGCTTTTAACGTCTCAAAAAGGCAAGTGTGACTTCAGTCCAGGGAGCATGTCTTCCTGGGTGGCAGGGGGAAACCCTTTCTCTGTGATGTGCTTCCCTTCGGGTGACTGAATTAAAGATCTCCGTTTGACAGCCTCCTAACCTGAGTGACGCCTGAGTTTTCTTAGTAACTTGTTAAACCTCCATTTTACATCACAAACTAGAGGAAAGCCGCAGGTCTGTGCTTCTGAACGAGGCAGCAGGACTTCCGGTGAGGTGGAGCGGCCCTGTGACCCTGTAAAGAAGCAGGCTTGTGGATCCAGCTCTTCCAATCCAGTAGAAATACTGCTCTCCTCTCCCAGACGCTTTCACTGGCAAATACTCCTCACTGGCTAACTCTGCCTGTGGATCACGCTGGAACATTTCTGCGGTGAAATATCTGCTGCACAACCTGTACTTATTCTCTCGCACATCTCAGTACATTAGTCAGTACAGGGACTAGTGAGCAGGAAGGGCCGCTTCACATCTCAGTACATTAGTCATGACGGGGACTAGTGAGCAGGAAGGGCCGCTTCACGTCGGAACTTGTGGGAACTCGCAACAACATGGAAGCACGTTCACAAAGTTCGTGACTTTGTTCTTCATTCGGAATTGGTAAACTCGGGAAAGCTGAGGCTGCTGCTGGAAGACGTGTTAATGGGGCCAGCAGGGGGCGCTCACCCTGCAGTCTGTGTGGGTCCTGATGCCCCAGTATAGTGACGGGGGACACTAGACTGTAAAAAAGACACTGTCCTTCAGATGAGACGTAAAACCGAGGTCCTGACTCTCTGTGGTCATTAAAAATCCCAGGGTGTTTCTCGAGAAGAGTAGGGGTGTAACCCCGGTGTCCTGGCCAAATTTCCCCCCTGGCCTTTACCCATCATGGCCTCCTAATAACCCCCCTCTCTGAACTGGCTCCATCACTCTGCTCTCCTCCCCACTGAGAGCTGGGGTGTGGGGAGCGGACTGGCGCCTCATCCAGGTGGGGCTGCACACTGCTGGGTTTGGAGGGGGATCCCCATGACCTGGAAAGAGCTCTGAGTTGGAGGGTCCAGAAAGGCGCTATATAAGTGTAAGCAATTATTATTATTATTATTGTTATAATTGGGTGGGGTTTTTAGACCCACCAGTCCACCAACAGCACCAGCCAGATAATAAAAGTTTTAAAAGCTGCTAGATATTGTCATTACTTTGCTGTCGTTTGTAGATCGAGACAATTAGAACCTCTCAATGTAAGGACACAACCGAACCTCAGAGGACCTCAGAGGAGTTCAGAGCACGTGTGATCTGTCTTCTGGGCGAAAAATAGCCTTTCTTTCCAAGTCACTGGGGACGTGTTAAATGAGGGCTCAGATCTCCAGACCACAAGGCAGGGAGACGGAGCCAGGCCAAATGGTTAGAACTGCACCAGAACTCACAGGAGACGCCAAGATCATCGCTCTCTGGTTTTGAACACAGCCCTCTAAAACCGTCCACAGCTTCCCGTGCAAGATGGAGGAGAATCAGGAGAGAGACAGATATATCCCGGCTGCTGTCTCCTCTTTGGCCCACTGTTAACTCCTGTATCCCTGCTTTTCCCTGTGCGAACTTTTTTTAATTTTCTGTTCAGAGCTGTTAGGCCGGTCGACCAGTAGGAGGCGCTCCTGCCAGCAGCCACATGCTGCAGAGGAAATCATCCCGAAACCCCCCTCTGAAAGCCGTCCGGTCGGAAGTTGGTTCCTCTGCCTCTGAGGTGAAGGGTGGGACGGGTTACCCTGTCTGCCTTCGTCTTCATGGACAAAAACACCTCAACTGGCCCATCAGTGGACAAATGTGTCTGTCTTGCATCTCGAGCTTTCAGTTTATGGCGAATCCTGCGCGAGAAATTTGTGTGTACGACAGGCCAGCCCGTCTAGCTCGTTTTGAAAGCCGTAGTTAATTGATCCCTGGAAGTTTCCTTGCTGCTGGAAGAGGTGTTAGTGGGGCCAGCAGGGGGCGCTCACCCTGTGGTCCATGTGGGTCCTAATGCCCCAGTATAGTGACGGGGACACTAGACTGTAAACAGGCGCCGTCCTTCGGATGAGATGTAAAACCGAGGTCCTGATTCTTTGTGCTCATTAAAAACCCTAGGGCGTCTCTCGAAAAGAGTAGGGGTGTTACCCCAGTGTCCTGGCCAAATTTCCCCCCTGGCCTTTACCCATCATGGCCTCCTAATAACCCCCCTCTCTGAACTGGCTCCATCACTCTGCTCTCCTCCCCACTGAGAGCTGGGGTGTGGGGAGCGGACTGGCGCCTCATCCAGGTGGGGCTGCACCCTGCTGGGGGTGGAGGGGACCCCCATTACCTGTAAAGCGCTTTGAGTGGAGTGTCCAGAAAAGCGCTATATAAGTGTAAGCAATTATTATTATTATTACTATTATTATAAAACACGTCTGAGTCTTAAAAGCAGTCTATAGTGCCCCCTGGTATGGATACCACCACAGAGACCAGTCTGTTCTAAAAGGGCCCACACCACTGCTCCATAGAAAACCCACATGAACATGGGGGAGAACATGCAAACTCCACCCAGATAGCACTCCGGGTTCAGATTGGACCCAGGGGCCCCCGCGCTACGAGGCAGCAGTGCTCGCCACTGCACCATCATGCCGCCCGAACCGGGACTTAATTTCTGACCTCGATCCTTGGCGTTGTGCTCATTAAGGCACATCAGGTGAAGAGCTGAATGGCCAGAGGGCAAGGTGTAGAGTCTTTCTCACAGCATTGACCCTCTTGACTGGTTATCTTAAAAATAAATACAGGATATTGGTACGTTTAAAAAGCCAGAGTTGATGTCATTTTGTAGCGCTTACTCACTACATTTGGGATTGTTCTGTGGTAGACAGCTTGAGCTCTGCTGCTAGGTAGTAACTGTGTTTATGTTTGGTTTTTTTTTTTAAAAAAAGCAAACATCCAAAATAATATATAGTGCATGGTTTCTGTACTGACATTTTTGACCAAGGTACATTTGCACTAAAATATGACAGGGTCTGTTTATTGCACATTTTTAATCCGGCAGTATTTTGAGACATCACACTTGTAGTAGGGAAGGTATTGTTTTACAGTCAAGCAGACCGAAAAAAGATTCTTATAAAATTGCAACAGTCATATCTGGAAGTGAAGCTTAACAAAATGGCACCTCCACAGTAAATTTGTTAAATATACACCGTGAATAAACAGGTCGGCCTGTGTTCAGCCTGTTTGTTTGAACCCTGATGCCAAGGAAATTTCTCTTTCAAGGACACTGGAAGGCCAATCCTGAAAACATCTGTGCTCAATGCAAAAGCTCGCTTACTAACGATGTGTTTATCGGAATTCTATTTTCTCATGACGCGGAAATGTCAAATTGTCCGAGCCGCTCAAAGGCCGGTCAGTTACTCGCTGGACGAACGGGGAACGTTTCCATCACCCAGCCCAACCGAAAAACAACTTCACTCCTCTCGCTGTCGACTCAAGTCGAATTGTGTGATCTGTCACAGTGGTTCTATCACAACTCCTGGAGATGCTGTGGCTCCTGGCTTCACGTCCACATTAGTTCTGCGTCACAGGCTCTGTGATTCCAGTTTTCTGCTACAGTCCAACACTCCCTCCATCTTTAACCACCAATCATCCATTCATCACTCCATCATTTCATCCATCTTCTAACCACCCGTCATCCATCCATTCATCACTCCATCATCCATCCATTCATCACTCCATCAATTCATCCATCTTCTAACCACCCGTCATCCATCCATTCATCACTCCATCATCCATCCATTCATCACTCCATCATCCATCCATTCATCACTCCATCATTTCATCCATTCATCACTCCATTTCATCCATCTTCTAACCACCCATCATCCATCCATTCATCACTCTATCATTTCATCCATCTTCTAACCACCCATCATCCATCCATTCATCACTCCATCATTTCATCATCCATCAATCATCCACCCATCATCCATTCATAACTCTGGCCATCATCCATTCATCAATCCATCACTTCATCTCTCATCCACTCATCGTCCGTCGATCATTCATTCATTAGTTCTGAGTCACAGGCCCTGTGATTTCAGTTTTCTGTTACAGGTGTGTGTTTTTTTAAAGATATTTCCTGTCAGGTCTTCAAAACGCCGTTCGAGATTTCTGATCAATAATTGAACACGAAACCCGGTTCTAATGAGGGCATTTCGGAATGTTACAAACCCAGAGACTTAATCCAGAGAGCAGACTGCGAATGATAGCGCCGTTCAAAACTCAGCCACTGGCCTGCTGTCCCTAACCCTGTGGGTACACTGGCTCAGATCGGAGCATTCCTTTGCTGAACTTAAAATAGCTGCCTTTTTTTTTCCCGTTCCCCCTGCAAGAGCCCTTTCAAGTTCTGGAGAGCGAGTTGTGTGCCTGTAAGAGAGTGTATTACAGCCCGTAACTGCTCCCTACAGCAAACCCACGAATCACAGGCTCGGCCTGACCACAGCAGAGAAAGGAGAATTAACTCTTAGGGCCGTAAACAAGACTGTTTTTGTCTCCTGGCCCCAGCTGACCCCGGGATGTTTTTTTGAACTGAACGACGAAAAGGTTTTCAAATCTAAAACCGGGAGACGCTCGGACTCCACTGCACGTTAACAGGCAGCGGATAAACAGTCCTGCTCGAGAAATCTAGCTGACACTCCGGAGTTTCACGGTATTTGAACAGGTTTGCCCTGTGATCACCCTGTTTCATTACAGCTGTACTCTCCAGCGGCTGAGGTGCAGGGAAGTGGAGCACGAGGACTTAGAGGTGTGGTGGAACACTGATGGGAGATTCATCCATTCATCCAGCCTTCACTCCTGCATTCCGGCCATCTGTCACCCACTCATCACTCCGTTTAACACTCTGTCCATTCATCCATTCATCCAGCCTTCACTCCTGCATTCCGGCCATCTGTCACCCACCCATCACTCCGTTTAACACCCTGTCCATTCATCCATTCATCCAGCCTTCACTCCTGCAACCCGGCCATCTGTCACCCACTCATCACTCCGTTTAACACCCTGTCCATTCATCCATTCATCCAGCCTTCACTCCTGCATTCCGGCCATCTGTCACCCACCCATCACTCCGTTTAACACCCTGTCCATTCATCCATTCATCCAGCCTTCACTCCTGCATTCCGGCCATCTGTCACCCACTCATCACTCCGTTTAACACTCTGTCCATTCATCCATTCATCCAGCCTTCACTCCTGCATTCCGGCCATCTGTCACCCACTCATCACTCCGTTTAACACTCTGTCCATTCATCCATTCATCCAGCCTTCACTCCTGCATTCCGGCCATCTGTCACCCACTCATCACTCCGTTTAACACCCTGTCCATTCATCCATTCATCCAGCCTTCACTCCTGCATTCCGGCCATCTGTCACCCACTCATCACTCCGTTTAACACTCTGTCCATTCATCCATTCATCCAGCCTTCACTCCTGCATTCCGGCCATCTGTCACCCACTCGTCACTCCGTTTAACACTCTGTCCATTCATCCATTCATCCAGCCTTCACTCCTGCATTCCGGCCATCTGTCACCCACTCATCACTCCGTTTAACACTCTGTCCATTCATCCATTCATCCAGCCTTCACTCCTGCATTCCGGCCATCTGTCACCCACTCATCACTCCGTTTAACACTCTGTCCATTCATCCATTCATCCAGCCTTCACTCCTGCATTCCGGCCATCTGTCACCCACTCATCACTCCGTTTAACACTCTGTCCATTCATCCATTCATCCAGCCTTCACTCCTGCATTCTGGCCATCTGTCACCCACTCATCACTCCGTTTAACACTCTGTCCATTCACCCACTCATCACTCTATTTAACACTCTGTCCATTCATCCATTCATCAGTCCAACACTCTCTCCATCTTTAACCACCCATCATCATCCATTCATCACTCCATCATTTCATCCATCTAACCACCCATCATCATCCATTCATCACTCCATCATTTCATCCATCTAACCACCCATCATCATCCATTCATCACTCCATCATTTCATCCATCTAACCACCCATCATCATCCATTCATCACTCTATCATTTCATCCATCTAACCACCCATCATCCATCCATTCAGCACTCCATCATTTCATCCATTCATCAATCCATCATCCATCCATTCATCACTCCATCACTTCATCCATTCATCACTCCATCACTTCATCCATTCATCATCCATCGATCATTCATTCATAACTCGGTCCATCATCCATTCATCAATCCACCACTTCATCCATCACTCCATCCAACCTCCATTCATCCATCCTTCCACCCATCCATCATCATCCATCACTCCATCCAATATCCATCCAACCTCCACTTATCCATCCTTCACTCCATCATTCCAGTCATCCATCGCTTCATTCAACACTGTCCATTCAGCCATTCATCAATCCCTCCATCTTCTAGCCACCCATAATCCACCCATTCATCACTCCATCATTTCATCCTTTCATCACTCTGTCATCCATTCATCACTCCATCACTCCATAATCAGAAAGTCACTTAACCCTGGGACAGGAGGAAGTGAGAGCCAGCCCACAGGCACACGCTGGAACTACATCAGCCCACTGACAGGAGTCACCCCCAGCCAGCTGGTCTGGGGGACGAGGGAGACACACAGGGACACACTACAGACAGGAGTCACCCCCAGCCAGCCAGCTGGTCTCGGGGACGAGGGAGACACACTGGGACACACTACAGACAGGAGTCATCCCCAGCCAGCCAGCTGGTCTCGGGGACGAGGGAGACACACTGGGACACACTACAGACAGGAGTCAGCCCAGCCAGCCAGCTGGTCTCGGGGATGAGGGAGACACACTGGGACACACTACAGACAGGAGTCAGCCCAGCCAGCTGGTCTCGGGGACGAGGGAGACACACTGGGACACACTACAGACAGGAGTCATCCCCAGCCAGCCAGCTGGTCTCGGGGACGAGGGAGACACACAGGGACACACTACAGACAGGAGTCAGCCCAGCCAGCCAGCTGGTCTCGGGGACGAGGGAGACACACAGGGACACACTACAGACAGGAGTCACCCCCAGCCAGCTGGTCTCGGGGACGAGGGAGACACACAGGGACACACTACAGACAGGAGTCATCCCCAGCCAGCTGGTCTCGGGGACGAGGGAGACACACTGGGACACACTACAGACAGGAGTCACCCCCAGCCAGCTGGTCTCGGGGACGAGGGAGACACACAGGGACACACTACAGACAGGAGTCATCCCCAGCCAGCTGGTCTCGGGGACGAGGGAGACACACAGGGACACACTACAGACAGGAGTCACCCCCAGCCAGCTGGTCTCGGGGACGAGGGAGACACACAGGGACACACTACAGACAGGAGTCATCCCCAGCCAGCTGGTCTCGGGGACGAGGGAGACACACTGGGACACACTACAGACAGGAGTCAGCCCAGCCAGCTGGTCTCTGGGACGAGGGAGACACACAGGGACACACTACAGACAGGAATCACCCCCAGCCAGCTGGTCTCGGGGACGAGGGAGACACACAGGGACACACTACAGACAGGAGTCAGCCCAGCCAGCCAGCTGGTCTCGGGGACGAGGGAGACACACAGGGACACACTACAGACAGGAGTCACCCCCAGCCAGCTGGTCTCGGGGACGAGGGAGACACACAGGGACACACTACAGACAGGAGTCAGCCCAGCCAGCCAGCTGGTCTCGGGGACGAGGGAGACACACAGGGACACACTACAGACAGGAGTCAGCCCCAGCCAGCTGGTCTGGGGGACGAGGGAGACACACAGGGACACACTACAGACAGGAGTCACCCCCAGCCAGCTGGTCTCGGGGACGAGGGAGACACACAGGAATACACTACAGACAGGAGTCACCCCCAGCCAGCTGGTCTCGGGGACGAGGGAGACACACAGGGACACACTACAGACAGGAGTCATCCCCAGCCAGCTGGTCTCGGGGACGAGGGAGACACACAGGGACACACTACAGACAGGAGTCAGCCCAGCCAGCCAGCTGGTCTCGGGGACGAGGGAGACACACAGGGACACACTACAGACAGGAGTCATCCCCAGCCAGCTGGTCTCGGGGACGAGGGAGACACACAGGGACACACTACTGACAGGAGTCAGCCCAGCCAGCTGGTCTCGGGGACGAGGGAGACACACAGGGACACACTACAGACAGGAGTCACCCCCAGCCAGCTGGTCTCGGGGACGAGGGAGACACACAGGGACACACTACAGATAGGAGTCAGCCCAGCCAGCTGGTCTCGGGGACGAGGGAGACACACAGGGACACACTACAGACAGGAGTCAGCCCAGCCAGCTGGTCTCGGGGACGAGGGAGACACACAGGAACACACTACAGACAGGAGTCATCCCCAGCCAGCTGGTCTCGGGGACGAGGGAGACACACTGGGACACACTACAGACAGGAGTCATCCCCAGCCAGCTGGTCTCGGGGACGAGGGAGACACACAGAGACACACTACAGACAGGAGTCAGCCCAGCCAGCCAGCTGGTCTCGGGGACGAGGGAGACACACAGGGACACACTACAGACAGGAGTCAGCCCAGCCAGCCAGCTGGTCTCGGGGACGAGGGAGACACACAGGGACACACTACAGACAGGAGTCAGCCCAGCCAGCCAGCTGGTCTCGGAGACGAGGGAGACACACAGGGACACACTACAGACAGGAGTCACCCCCAGCCAGCTGGTCTCGGAGACGAGGGAGACACACTGGGACACACTACAGACAGGAGTCAGCCCAGCCAGCTGGTCTCAGGGACGAGGGAGACACACAGGGACACACTACAGACAGGAGTCAGCCCAGCCAGCTGGTCTCGGGGACGAGGGAGACACACAGGGACACACTACAGACAGGAGTCATCCCCAGCCAGCTGGTCTCGGGGACGAGGGAGACACACTGGGACACACTACAGACAGGAGTCACCCCAGCCAGCTGGTCTCGGGGACGAGGGAGACACACTGGGACACACTACAGACAGGAGTCAGCCCAGCCAGCCAGCTGGTCTCGGGGACGAGGGAGACACACAGGGACACACTACAGACAGGAGTCATCCCCAGCCAGCTGGTCTCGGGGACGAGGGAGACACACAGGGACACACTACAGACAGGAGTCACCCCCAGCCAGCTAGTCTCGGGGCGAGGGAGACACACAGGGACACACTACAGACAGGAGTCAGCCCAGCCAGCCAGCTGGTCTCGGGGACGAGGGAGACACACAGGGACACACTACAGACAGGAGTCATCCCCAGCCAGCTGGTCTCGGGGACGAGGGAGACACACTGGGACACACTACAGACAGGAGTCAGCCCAGCCAGCTGGTCTCGGGGACGAGGGAGACACACTGGGACACACTACAGACAGGAGTCAGCCCAGCCAGCCAGCTGGTCTCGGGGACGAGGGAGACACACAGGGACACACTACAGACAGGAGTCATCCCCAGCCAGCTGGTCTCGGGGACGAGGGAGACACACAGGGACACACTACAGACAGGAGTCACCCCCAGCCAGCTAGTCTCGGGGCGAGGGAGACACACAGGGACACACTACAGACAGGAGTCAGCCCAGCCAGCCAGCTGGTCTCGGGGACGAGGGAGACACACAGGGACACACTACAGACAGGAGTCAGCCCAGCCAGCCAGCTGGTCTCGGGGACGAGGGAGACACACAGAGACACACTACAGACAGGAGTCAGCCCAGCCAGCCAGCTGGTCTCGGGGACGAGGGAGACACACGGGGACACACTACAGACAGGAGTCAGCCCAGCCAGAGAGCTGGTCTCGGGGACCAGGGAGACACACAGGAACACACTACAGACAGGAGTCAGCCCAGCCGGCCAGCTGGTCTCGGGGATGAGGGAGACACACTGGGACACACTACAGACAGGAGTCAGCCCAGCCAGCCAGCTGGTCTCGGGGATGAGGGAGAAACACAGGGACACACTACAGACAGGAGTCAGCCCAGCCAGCCAGCTGGTCTCGGGGAAGAGGGAGACACACAGGGACACACTGCAGACAGGAGTCTGCATAGGGTCCTGACCAACACATCGCTCCCTAACTCTCTTGATTTGCATGGTGCACTGGGTATACCCATGGTATACTTATTATTGTGTAGTGGTATTCCTGCTATCTGCGTTTTGGGTTATCCACAAACTCTTCAGGGCCATACCCCCCGGGGATATGGGGTGGACGTATGTAGTAAATAGTCATTCCAAATGTAAAAATAACACCTGGGGCAGGGCAGGGCATTACAGGTGGTTCCTGGTTTGAGTCCCAGGGCTGTGCCACTAGCTCAGTGCGCGATGAGTGTTCTACTTTGCTCTTCCTCCTTTAGCCGAGGGCTGGCTGTTGTACCGTTGCCTCAGATCGGTCTGTAGCCTCGGCAAACAGCTGCGGATTAAAGTCTCAGTGCCTAATGATTATTTATCATTCAGCAGCCTAGGAATTACCAAGTCAGTTTGAGCTACGGGTGGTAATGATCCCCTCAGACAGCGTTAATAGATAACAGATCAGCTGTGCTACTCCAGCCCAGAGGCGGGTCCGGCGCTCTGTTGTTTATGTCTTGTGCTGTATGTGCCATAATAACAGTGGATATTATCACATAATGACCGTATGGCTCGAGCAGCATGCACATTATGATAGGGTGCTTGCTGTCCCAGGTCGGTGCTTAGAAAGGGGAGCAGCTAAGGAAAATCATTTACCAGAGAGGTTTAAATTGGACTTTTTTTGGTACTGGAGGAAAAGAAATCGCATACGCATTCCCACTCAGCAGTGGGAATCTACTGAGGCCTGCACAGTGGCACAGCGCTGGGGCCCCGGGGTTCGATTCCGGACCATCTGTGTGGAGTTTGCATGTTCTCCATGGGTCTGTGTGGGTGTCCTCTGGGGGCTCCCATAGTCCAAAGACACGCTGGTGGGTTAATTGACTTCTGGGAAAACTGGCCCTGGTTTGAGTGTGTGTGTGTCCTGTGATGGACTGGCGTCCCATCCAGGGTGTACCCCGCCTTGTGCCTGTTGCTTGCTGGGATAGACTCTGTGTACCAGAAGAGGTGGGTAGAATATGGATGGAAGGATGCATCTTTATTGACTACAGATAGACAGCGCTAGGGTTGAACATCCCCTCTGACACCTGACCCATAATAGAGCACAGGGAATTCTCTCTTTCATTAGGCTTCAGTGGAACCAGTCTTATGGTCCTTAATTGGAGTGTTAACTATTTTTTCTCATTGCTTTCTCCTCTTTCTTCAGGCGCTGCTAATTAATTAATTAAGGCAATGAGGGGGGAGCGTTTTAAAAGGGGAAGACGAGAGATCAGAGATGGGGGACGGAGATAGTGGAGTGGTGTGCGGTTTTGGGGATTAAGTAAGATCACTTTATCGGGCCTACACAATTTCTTGCATGAGGAATGTGTCTTTTCGCAGACCCCAGCTTGCTCTCCAGGAGACACACAGACAGGGAGAGAGAAGCTGGGGGTCAGAGCACATTTATACGGCGCCCCTGAAGCAGCTGGGGTGAAGGGGCTTGCTCAGGGGCCCAATGGAGTAGGATTCCTCTGCCAGCTGCAGGATTTGAACTGGCAACCCCCCAGCCACAGGCACAGGCACAGATCCTTAGCCACAGAGCCACCGGAGGGAGGTGCGGAAGGTTTAGGGCTCCACGAAGGTGTAGAAGGCGGGAGACATTTTTTGGGGGGTACGCCTTTATCGTTTAGGCACAATCACCTTTCCCCCCTGGTTCCAGTCTATCAAGTTTGCTTAGTTTTCTTTTACAGTCCGTTAGCTTTGTTTGGGGTCCCCTTTCTTCGTCTTTCTCCTTCCCGATTTCTGGTTCCCCGGATTGGCGACGATCATGAAACGGACTTGTTTTCCCAGGGGAATCCGATCTCTCGGGTGCTCGTTTTACGGTGCGGCTTTTGGTCACACCCTAGCCGTGTTTTTAAGGTCGTATCACCAGCATGACAACGTCATCATACCCACCCACAAATTTGTCATGCCTACCTCATTCATAGCCGTTTCTGACTATTGTTCGAAAACACATACCCAGCGCATACTGTATGTTTTAACAACAATAAAAAGGGTGGAGTGGTGGCTCTGTGGCTGTGGCTGGGAGGTTGCCAGTTCAAATCCCACAGCTGGCAGAGGAATCCTACTCCGTTGGGCCCCTGAGCAAGGCCCAACTGCTCCAGGGGTGCTGTATAAATGTCCAACCCTGCACTCTGACCCCCAGCTTCTCTCTCCCTGTCTGTGTGTCTCATGGAGAGCAAGCTGGGGTCTGTGAAAAGACACATTCCTAATGCAAGACATTGCATATGGCCAATAAAGTAATCTTATAGTCCAAGCTCTCATTTTTCTGCTACCCTTAACCCTAAGCCCAACTCTAACCACGACCCCAACTGCAACCACACCCCATAGCTTTTCTGAAACATACATGCTCTACAACACTCTGATCGCTTTTGGGTGTAACGAATGTTATCACCTCTAATTTACCGTCTGTGGAAATACCACAATTTTTTAGTCCAAAGCAAAGATCACCCCCCCAGATCACCACCGATCAATGATTTGATTTTCCACTACTGACCAGACCCAGCTTGGCTCAGCTCCTGCGAGCTGACAAGCAGGAGCAATTTGCGATTATAGCAGTGCCCGAGACAGAAAAATGCGCCGAGCTCATCTCGTACGACGTTGAGAAACCCTGGCAAAAATGCAGAAAAAAAATTAAAGAAGTTTTTTTTTTTGTAGGCTGTAAAATAAAAACAATTTGGAGAGACTATTATTGAGTATAGACTAGCTATTCTAGACAGTTAGTGACCCTAAGGAGCAGGAGGTGAATGTTTGTTTGCTGATGTGTTCACATCGGGACAGCTAGGACTCTGGGTAGGGAAAAAATACGCCTGAGGTTTCGATTTTTCAGAAAAAAAAACTATCGGGAGGGTGACGGCACGTTTTGGGAGGAGAAGTTCGCTCCTGTATCTCAAATCCACAGGCAAGGAAGTGAGATAAGCTTGTTACCTGCCTACAGGGGGCTACTGCAGGAACACTTTGGGAAAGATGCTGGAGAGAAATACCTTTTGCTGAACATTGTGTAATGCTTTGGGGATAAAGGGGAGGTCTGAGTGCTCTGTTTATTTAGCACCTTCATTTAAGAAAGGACACTGGCCTTACCAGACTGCGGGTGTAGTCTGAGCTAGCAGCCATATCACCCTGCAACCTGCAATTGGTAACCCACTGAAGCTTAGCAGGTGTGAGCCTGGTCAGTACCTGGAGGGGAGACTCCTGGGAAAGCTGAGGCTGCTGCTGGAAGAGGTGTTAGTGGGGCCAGCAGGGGGTGCTCACCCTGCAGTCCATGTGGGTCCTAATGCCCTAGTATAGAGATGGGGACACTATACTGTAAACAGGCACTGTCCTTTGGATGAGATGTAAAACTGAGGTCCTGACTCTCTGTGGTCATTAAAAATCCCAGGGTGTTTCTCTAAAAGAGTAGGGGTGTTACCCCAGTGTCCTGGCCAAATTTCCCCCCTGGCCTTTACCCATCATGGCCTCCTAATAACCCCCCTCTCTGAAATGGCTCCATCACTCTGCTCTCCTCCCCACTGAGAGCTGGTGTGTGGGGAGCGGACTGGCGCCTCATCCAGGTGGGGGTACACACTGCTGGGGGTGGAGGGGATCCCCATGACCTGTAAAGCGCTTTGAGTGGAGTGTCCAGAAAAGCGCTATAGAAGTGTAAGCAATTATTAATTATTATTATTATTATAGTCTGTGCACAGGAGCTACCCTGTCCTGTCCTGTCCTAGTGAGATGGCTTTTGTCCCATGATTCCCGAGGAGCGTCAAGCACCATCAGACCAGTCACCTCATGCTGCATGATTGCCCGGCACACGTGTCTGGCGTGTGAAGTGGGACATGCATATATCTCACTTATCCAGCATCAAAGCATCACCACTTAAGCACATTGTGAGAGGTGTTGATGGGGTCTGTTAATTTAGCCTCAAACAAAAGTTATGCTAAGATGCCATAAAGCTGATTTGCTTTAGCAACCCCAGAGGCTTAACGCTACAGAACAAGAGACAGGAACAACACCCACAGACAGGATAAAGCAGACCAATGTCTGCTGCATATCAAAGGACAGAGCAAGACAGAGTAGGACAAGGAGTAATTACATATTAAAGAACAGGACAAGCTCTCAGATTGTGAAACAAACTTTCTTCTGACTGTATATAAGAGCTGGGATACCCTTGCAGTTGGTCTGTTCTGCGGGGCAGACCCGGCGCGCGTTCTCGGACTTATCGAGCTCAACAAAACTGGATCCGCACGAGATCTGTGTCCTGCTCCCCTGAGGAAGAATTTCCCACAACACGTGCGTCGCGGAAGGCAACAGCAGACCCGACCCCTGCGTCAGCTCAGACAGCCCTAAGGGGTTGACAGGCAGGGAAGACTCAGTGCGCCAAACCGTCAGGTCTCTTCTGGGGTCACTTATGGCTGCTGGTATCCCTCCAGCACAGCAGGCTGAGCAAAAGGACAGCCTGCAGGCAAGACTGGACTCACCACGTGCTGGATCACTCCCATTGATACCACTGTACAACACTCTGGAGGCAGTACCGGATTGTGGGGTGCTTAGGCCCTGGGCACTTTCACTCCAAAACGTGCAAACAGAGGGGTGAACGCCGATTAAACTGTTCTTAATGCCGAACCCCGTGATTGATGGGGCGAGGCCGAGCGCTCATCACTTCGATACCTCTAGTTTCTAGAACAGTCACTAGAGAGTGCAGGATTATTGATCTGGAGCCCCTAGAGGTGCAAGTAAGTTCCTTACTGTCCCCCCAAGCCCGTCTACACTCTGGGGGTGACCTCAGGGCCTTCTCCTGTTATGGCCCCAAGCTCTGGAACTCTCTGCCCAAGGATATCAGAGAGTCACCTTCTCTAAACTCCTTCAAATCCAGACTCCAAACCCTCTTCTTCAGAAAAGCCTTTACTGAACTGGCTCCATTCTTCACCCCTCTGCTTGTCTTAGTACCACCATCCACGGTCTCCTCTGTGTATTGTCATTGTGTTTTATCTGGTGTATTCTTCTTATTTATTGTTGTTGTCATCCTGTAAAGCACTTCGAGAAGCCACCTTTAAAGGCGCTATATAAAATAACGTTTTTCTTCTTCTTCAGGGATTGATAAGCTACAGTAACATAGTTCAATTGGAATAAAAAACAGAAGCTACCAGGGTATCTCAGAACCAGGACTGGGAAACAGTGATGTGGAGGAGGCTATATGATGGGTGGAGCAGTGGCTCTGTGGCTAAGGCTCTGCGCCTGTGGCTGGGAGGTTGCTGGTTCAAATCCCGTGGCTGGCAGAGGAATCCTACTCTGAGCAAGGCCCTTAACACCCCAGCTGCTCTATAAAGGTGCTGTATAAATGGCTGACCCTGTGCTCTGACCCCCAGCTTCTCTCTCCCTGTCTGTGTGTCTCCTGGAGAGCAAGCTGGGGTCTGCGAAAAGACACGTTCCTAATGCAAGAAATTGTATAGGGCCGATAAAGTGATCACTTATGTTAGTCATACGGCAGCACTGCATTTAAGAGCCTGTTAAAAGCTCATTTGTAACTCTCAATAGGTAACACCATGTTGTTTTAAGTAGTCTAATCTACTGGCTCATCCAAGATAAAGCAGGGGGTAACCACAACAGATAAAGCATGAATGAGGCTGATGACATCACGTCAGGGTTAAACAGATGAAGGTTTGGGAAGCAGATCAGGCAAATTAGTTGCTTCTTAACGTTAATCAACCAACACCTGGGATGCAATCAGGCCAATTACAAGACAATTTAAGATTTAAGACAGGGAAAGATATCTGGCAAATTAAATTGAATGTAAGTAAAGAGGCACAGTGGCCAGCATTAGTGCCTCGGGTTCAATTCCGGACCAGAGGTGCTGTCTGTGTGGAGTTTGCATGTTCTCCCTGCATCAGTGTGAGTTTTCTCTGGGTGCTCTGGTTTCCTCTCACAGATCAAAGACATGCTGGTGGGTTAATTGGCTTCTGGGAAAACTGCCCCTGGTGGGACCGCGTGTATCTGTGCGTGTCCCGAGACTGACTGGCGTCCCACCCAGGGTGTACCCTGCCTTGGGCCCGTTGCCTGCTGGGATAGACTCCAGCTCCCCTGGGACAAAGCGGTTTGAGAATGGATAGATGGATTCGATATGGATGGCCAAGACCATGTTCTGGAGACAAAGATTTGGGCATCTTTCATGTGGGATCAGTGGATCCGGAGAAAAACACTCAGTACACTCAGTATGCCAGCAGTCATATCACCCTGCAACTCCCCACTGGCAGCCATACTGGAGCTCAGCAGGTGTGAGCCTGGTCAGTACCTGGAGGGGGAGACTCCTGGGAAAGCTGAGGCTGCTGCTGGAAGAGGTGTTAGTGGGGCCAGCAGGGGGCGCTCACCCTGCGATCTGTGTGGGTCCTAATGCCCCAGTATAGTGACGGGGGACACTAGACTGTAAACAGGCGCCGTCCTTCGGATGAGACGTCAAACCGAGGTCCTGACTCTCTGTGGTCATTAAAAATCCCAGGGCGTTTCTCGAGAAGAGTAGGGGTGTTACCCCAGTGTCCTGGCCAAATTTCCCCCCTGGCCTTTACCCATCATGGCCTCCTAATAACCCCCCTCTCTGAACTGGCTCCATCACTCTGCTCTCCTCCCCACTGAGAGCTGGGGTGTGGGGAGCGGACTGGCGCCTCACCCAGGTGGGGGTACACACTGGTGGTGGTGGAGGGGATCCCCATGACCTGTAAAGCGCTTGGAGTGGAGTGTCCAGAAAAGCGCTATATAAGTGTAAGCAATTATTATTATTATTGTTATTATAGTACTGACTGTTTAAAAAGGCCTGTTCTGACCAACAGCACCTTCTGTGCTCTGATGCTTTCTGCACAGTGTAGTTCAGCACAACAGCCGAGAGGAATGCAGAATAAAGACGGCTTTGGAGAGATGAATTCCACCGTCAGGAAAACACATTATGTGCGCGTGTTGAATCCAGACTAGGTGAGGTCATGAGGAGAAACGGATCATTTCTCACCTCGCAGGATTACGGCGGTCAGGGTGTGGGTCGTTCGAGTGGAGAAATACAGCCTGCTGACCTGGAAGGTGTCCAGGACCGTGAAACCACAGTCATGCTTGGATTCTAGGGCACGGCCGAGAGGGAGACTGAAAACAAATTTACCCAGCCGTTGGACGAGCTGAACTTTTAAAAGGCGATCTAGAGAGAGATTCAGATTTCAGCCTGGAAAGAGGAAAAAGATGAGCTTGGATGAAAATGAAGGCCGAATGTGTGTTGGTATGGGGGGATTGCATGGCAAAATACTAGGGTTCTAGGCAGCATGGTTCAGTTCCAGACTTGGGGTGCTGTCTGGGTGGAGTTTGCATGTTCTCCCCCAGTGTCTTGGGATTCCACTAAAAGCTTCGTTTTCCTCCCACAGTCCAAAGACAGGCCGGTGGGTGAACTGGCCCTGGTGCAGGTGGGTGTGTCTGTCTTTGCGCCCTGCAAGGACGTTGTTAGAAAACGGATGAATAGGAATATCGTTCAAATGAACTAGTCTGACCCGAGTTACAATACTGGGGACTATTCCGGTCACCACACATCACTGCCCCAGAAACGGTACAAAGAACAAAGCAACTGGAAGAAATCCAAGTCTTAAAGGAGGGTCCGACGCGGATTAAAAGGAACTGAATCTCTTCAGTCCTGAGCGCAAGAGATAATGAGGATGCTTGACTGAAGTATTCAAACAGCTGAGAGGTTATTAACACAGTCCGGCCCAACGTTATTAGTCCCACACCATCTCAAGGGGCAAAACTGCGGGTAGTGTGGCGAAGACGGAGAAAAAGGGAGGTATGTCTGTACACAAAGGGTGGTGGGGGTCTGGAACAAGCTTCAAGAAACAGTGAGACGAGGCCCACAGGAGAAAAATACTACTAGCAACCAGACATGACCGGAAGTGCCTCTCCTTGTCGGAACCTTTCTTCTGATTTCTAATGACCCCAGAGAGTCAGGACCTCGGTTTTACGTCTCATCCAAAGGACGGCGCCTGTTTACAGTCTAGTGTCCCCCGTCACTATACTGGAGCATTAGGACCCACACAGATCGGAGGGTGAGCGCCCCCTGCTGGCCCCACTAACATCTCTTCCAGCAGCAGCCTCAGCTTTCCCAGGAGTCTCCCCTCCAGGTACTGACCAGGCTCCCACCTGCTGAGCTCCAGTGGGGTTGCCAGTTGTGAGTTGCAGGGTGATATGGCTGCTGGCTAAGGGGGAGGGACTACAATCGTGACACAGGACAGCAGGGCATTGGTGAGGGAGCACCAGCCCGCAAGAGCAGGTGTGTGACAGGCTCAGCTCCAGACAGTGCCCGATTTCCCAGCAGGCCCTGCAGGCACAGAGCCTAGGGGCTTACGAAACGTTGAGGGGCCCCACGAGGGAGGGACACACTGGCGACTCACGAGACACGAGCTGGAACAGCGCGCTTGCGATCGGCTCTAGGGGCTCCAGATCAATAATCACATGCTCTAGAGACTGTTCTAGAAACTAGAGGTCTCGAAGTGACTGGCGATCGGCTCTAGGGGCTCCAGATCAATAATCACACGCGCTCTAGAGACTGTTCTAGAAACTAGAGGTCTCAAAGTGACTCGCGATCGGCTCTAGATCAATAATTACACGCTCTCTAGAGACTGTTCTAGAAACTAGAGGTCTCGAAGTGACTTGCGATCGGCTCTAGGGGCTCCAGATCAATAATCACACGCTCTCTAGAGACTGTTCTAGAAACTAGAGGTATCGAAGTGACTTGCGATTGGCTCTAGGGGCTCCAGATCAATAATCACACGCTCTCTAGAGACTGTTCTAGAAACTAGAGGCACCGAAGTGACTTGCGATCGGCTCTAGGGGCTCCAGATCAATAATCACACGCTCTCTAGAGACTGTTCTAGAAACTTGAGGTCTCAAAGTGACTTGCGATCGGCTCTAGATCAATAATCACACGCTCTCTAGAGACTGTTCTAGAAACTAGAGGCACCGAAGTGACTTGCGATCAGCTCTAGGGGCTCCAGATCAATAATCACACGCTCTCTAGAGACTGTTCTAGAAACTAGAGGTCTCGAAGTGACTTGCGATCGGCTCTAGGGGCTCCAGATCAATAATCACACGCTCTCTAGAGACTGTTCTAGAAACTAGAGGTATCGATGTGACTTGCGATCGGCTCTAGGGGCTCCAGATCAATAATCACACGCTCTCTAGAGACTGTTCTAGAAACTAGGGGTATTGCAGTGACAGGCGCTCGGCTCACCCCATCAATCACAGGGTTCGGCCATTAAGAACAGTTTCAAGGGCGTCACGTCAGTCGACGTCATTCAATCGGCGTTCACCCCCTCTTTGTGCACGTTTCGGAGTGACAGTGCCCCCGGGGGGGGTCTACGCACCCCCACAGTCCGGCCCTGCCTACTCAGGGGTCGGTGAGATGGTTTCTTCGGCCACTGGTAGCCAGGAGGGAGAGTAAAAACGGTGCCAATGCGTTTCGGAGTCGGATTGGGAGAGGCACAGACTGACACACACGGACACCAGACTCCTCTCACACTCTCTCTCACACACGCTCACTCTCTCTCACTCACTCACTCTCTCTCACTCTCACACACTCTCTCTCTCACTCTCACACACACACACACTCTCACTCTCTCTCACTCACTCTCTCTCTCTCTCACACACACTCACTCTCTCTCACTCACTCTCTCTCTCACTCTCACACACACACTCTCTCTCACTCTCTCTCACTCACTCTCTCTCACACACACTCACTCTCTCTCACTCTCACACACACACTCTCTCTCACTCTCACACACACACTCTCTCTCACTCTCTCTCACTCACTCTCACACACACACACTCTCTCTCACTCTCACACACACACACTCTCTCTCACTCTCACACACACACACTCTCTCTCTCACTCACTCTCTCTCACACACACACTCTCACTCTCACACACACACACTCTCTCTCACTCACTCTCTCTCACACACACACACACTCTCTCTCACTCTCACACACACACACAAACACACGCACTATCGCTGTCTCACACACACACTCTCTCTCTCTCACACACACACACACTCTCACGCCGCTGTCAAACCGTGACGTAAGATTGCAAGACCCACCGCCGGCTGGGCGGTGATGACGTCAGGGCACGATACCCTCCCGCCCCAAACCGGCACTTTTTTCCCTGTTGTAAATCCTCAGCGCCAAACAGGGTCTGGCTGCTAGCGACCGCAGTGGAAACTCTCCCCCCCCCCCCCCAATTAACACGGGCTGTGAAGTCAGAAGCCATTATATCCCGTGCCGCCGCACCGCCGCCCGCTCGACCCCGAAAAGCGCGCACACACCCCGGCTCAGAGCCGGGGGATATACCGGCGCCACCGACGTGACGGGTCGGAGGGAAGGAGGGAGCGGGAAAACAGAGGGGCCGGAGCTCAAGAATCGCAATTCCCCGGGGAAGGGGAGCACCTCGGTCCTGTGATCGCCAGTGCCTCGGGAAAAAACCGCCCCCGCACAGGAGAAACCTTTGTCGCGTCACTGTTGCCGCGTCTCAACTCGATGTGTTCGTACGTAATACATTTTTTTTAATAATAAAAAAATATTCAACGTATAAAGAATGTACAACTACAACTACAACCCGAGGATCAAGAGAAAAAAACACAAACAGAAACCATTTAACCGCCCAGAGGTAATGAAGTAAATGATGTGATCAAATTGTATTTTTTACATATATGTTTTCCTTGCGGTATTATTTCTCACTTTTTAATAGAATTTAAAAAGTGTCTCAGCTCCACCTCAAAAGTACTAGAAAGGGGAGTATTATGAGACCCTTTTGATTTCTGGATGTGAAACTTACCCAGAATGACTCATAAATGGACTGTAAATAAATGCTCTTTGTCCAAATTTTCGATTTAAATAAAATATCAAAATCCTTAACTCTCAAAAACACCTTTAACGCCACTGCGGGTGGGGCGAGCGGTGACGTCACCGCCCTTCCCTGGGAGTGACGCGCGGTGACGTCACCGCCCTTCCCTGGGAGTGACGCCGGAGACCCGGGTTCGAGTGAACCCGAGAGCGCTGTAATATAGTGTTTTAGGTGTGTCTGTATGTATTAATGTAAAGTTCAGGTGGGTAGCTGCGTCAGCAGGCGTAGGCTGCAAAGGAGCAAGTAATAGGTTTATTCCCTGCTGAAAAGAGAAGACAGAAAACGCAACGTTTCGGCCGTGGAGCCTTCTTCAAGGTGTCACCCGGCCGAAACGTGGTGCGTTCTCTCTTCTCTCTTTTCAGCCGTGGAATAAACCTTTTACTTGTTCCTTAAGGTGACGTTTTCCATTTGGCGATTTTTCCGGCGTGATCCGTGAAAAGAAAAGCTCGTCATTCAACACCGAGAGCGGCTCGGATCTGTTCACTGAAACCCACCCGTGTTTCCTCCGGCGGAGTGGGCGGCGAGTATCCCCACTCGTGGCCCGTGGCTTTTCCGCCCCCACGCTGGGAAACGGGACGCGTTTTCTCGACACATCAGAGTCTCTTGCACGGCGCCCTCCCCCTGACTGTAGCTCGTCCATAAACTGGCGCAAGAGCCGTTCTCGGCAAATCGGTTTATTTCTGAGTTTCATTTTTCCTGAGTGATTGTAAAAACACACGCTCGCAAACGCCGGCTTGCCAGACGAGAGGGAGATATCGAGAATCGTCCTGTATCCCGGCACACATGAGGTGGGGGCTACGCTGTCCTATCCTCCTTCTCAGCGGCAGTGCTGTTGATATACGCGCTCCGATGAACAAGGATAAACGACAATAATTATGAGTATCGTAGCTCTGTACAGGTTATGGGGATCCCCTCCACCCCCAGCAGTGTGTACCCCCACCTGGATGAGGCGCCAGTCCGCTCCCCACACCCCAGCTCTCAGTGGGGAGGAGAGCAGAGTGATGGAGCCAGTTCAGAGAGGGGGGTTATTAGGAGGCCATGATGGGTAAAGGCCAGGGGGGAAATTTGGCCAGGACACCGGGGTAACACCCCTACTCTTCTCGAGAAACACCCTGGGGTTTTTAATGACCCCAGAGAGTCAGGACCTCGGTTTGACGTCTCATCTGAAGGACGGCGCCTGTTTACAGTCTAGTGTCCCCCGTCACTATACTGGGGCATTAGGACCCACACAGACCGCAGGGTGAGCGCCCCCTGCTGGCCCCACTAACACCTCTTCCAGCAGCAGCCTCAGCTTTCCCAGGAGTCTCCCCCTCCAGGTACTGGCCAGGCTCCCACCTGCTGAGTCTCCAGTGGGGCTGCCAGCGGGGAGCTGCAGGGTGATATGGCTGCTGGCACTGATCGCTCATATGCTATGATCTCGGCGCCTCTGGAGAGGACGATGCTATTAGGAGCAGTTGCGTTGGTGTGGCAAATCTTTGACCCCTTGACCATTACTTATAATCAGAAAAAGATTAATTATGAAACCAATTGCCAAACGAGAGATTGTCCGAAATACGGTGTTTGAGGAAAGCTCTAAGCATCATCAAAGACCCCACACACCCCAGCTGCAGACTGTATGACCCTCTACCCTCTGGAAAACGGTCCCGGAGCATTCGGGCCCGGACTACCAGACTCGGAGACAGTTTTGACCCCCGCACTATCAAACTATTAAACTCCCGGCCTCTCTCACCTACGATCTGAACCCTCACAGTGCCTTCTCCCTTCCCAAAAAACTCAAACGCACACTGAAATCTACCTCTACCTCACAAGTCAAGAAGCTCACTCCCCATAATTGTCTATCCTTTATCTCATCCTGTTGATGTGTGTTTTTGCACATCTGATGTTGTTTTGCACACTGCCTGTTGTCTCTGTCTTTATTATACAATGGTATTGTTGTTGTTTTTGTACTACTTATCGTCTGAGAGCTAGCTAAATGGCATTTCGTTATACCTTATAATAATAAACTATTTTATATAGCGCCTTTAAAGGTGGCTTCTCACAGCGCTTTACAGAATGACAACAACAATAAATAAGAAGAACACACCAGATAAAACACAATGACAATACACAGAGGAGAGCGTGGATGGTGGTATCAAGACAAGCAGAGGGGTGAAGAATGGAGCCAGTTCAGTAAAGGCTCTTCTGAAGAAGAGGGTTTGGAGTCTGGATGTGAAGGAGTTTAGAGAAGGTGACTCTCTGATATCCTTGGGCAGAGAGTTCCAGAGCTTGGGGGCATAACAGGAGAAGACCCTGTCACCCCCACAATGTAGACGGGGCTTGGGGGGACAGTAAGGAGAGCAGAATTCGAAGGTCGCGAGGTGGGGATATACCTGTATATGAGTTTAACGACAACAAACCTGAACTTGAAATAGGATCTCGGCACCTACGGAGAGGCCGGCTCTATTTAGCAGCAGGGGGGCGTTAAATTGCATTTTGCAATTAACAAGAAGAAAATGCAGTGGCCACACCAGAGTGAGACATCAGGAAAATATTATCCCCGACGCTAAAGGAGAAGACTTATCAGTTTCGCAGTGGTGTTGGTGCGGCAGTGGGTATTATTAACCAGGGCGCTTTGGGGCACTCCCATTAAGAAAAACCAGAATTATTCTGAGTACAGCTGCCAGAGGAGAGTGAGATACGAACAAACAGCCCGTCGGCACGTATGGAGAGGACAGTTTAATCTGCAGAAGCAGTGGTTTCAGTCTGGTAGCGGTGGTACCGTACTGTACCAGCGCGATCACTTGCACTTTCTTGGGTGTGCTCCCATTAACAGCAACACGAAAACACCTCAGGAATAATTCTGAACACCTGCCCTGTCTTTCCCACACCTGAAGAAGGCTCCACAGCCGAAACGTTGTGTTTTGTCTCTTCTCAGCCTGGAATCAACCTACTTGTTCCTAATTCTGAGTACAGCTGCCAGAGGAGAGTGAGATACGAACAAACAGCCCGTCGGCACGTATGGAGAGGACAGTTTAATCGGCAGAAGCAGTGGTTTCAGTCTGGTAGCGGTGGTACCGTACTGTACCAGCGCGATCACTTGCACTTTCTTGGGTGTGCTCCCATTAACAGCAACACAAAAACATCTCAGGAATAATTCTGAACACCTGCCCTGTCTTTCCCACACCTGAAGAAGGCTCCACAGCCGAAACGTTGTGTTTTGTCTCTTCTCAGCCTGGAATCAACCTACTTGTTCCTAATTCTGAGTACAGCTGCCAGAGGAGAGTGAGATACGAACAAACAGCCCTTCGGCAAGTATGGAGAGGACAGTTTAATCTGCAGAAGCAGTGGTTTCAGTCTGGTAGCGGTGGTACTGTACTGTACCAGCGCGATCACTTGCACTTTCTTGGGTGTGCTCCCATTAACAGCAACACGAAAACACCTCAGGAATAATTCTGAACACCTGCCCTGTCTTTCCCACACCTGAAGAAGGCTCCACAGCCGAAACGTTGTGTTTTGTCTCTTCTCAGGCTGGAATCAACCTTCTTGTTCCTAATTCTGAGTACAGCTGCCAGAGGAGAGTGAGATACGAACAAACAGCCCTTCAGCACGTATGGAGAGGACAGTTTAATCTGCAGAAGCAGTGGTTTCAGTCTGGTAGCGGTGGTACCGTACTGTACCAGCGCGATCACTTGCACTTTCTTGGGTGTGCTCCCATTAACAGCAACACGAAAACACCTCAGGAATAATTCTGAACACCTGCCCTGTCTTTCCCACACCTGAAGAAGGCTCCACAGCCGAAACGTTGTGTTTTGTCTCTTCTCAGGCTGGAATCAACCTACTTGTTCCTAATTCTGAGTACAGCTGCCAGAGGAGAGTGAGATACGAACAAACAGCCCGTCGGCACGTATGGAGAGGACAGTTTAATCTGCAGAAGCAGTGGTTTCAGTCTGGTAGCGGTGGTACCGTACTGTACCAGCGCGATCACTTGCACTTTCTTGGGTGTGCTCCCATTAACAGCAACACGAAAACACCTCAGGAATAATTCTGAACACCTGCCCTGTCTTTCCCACACCTGAAGAAGGCTCCACAGCCGAAACGTTGTGTTTTGTCTCTTCTCAGCCTGGAATCAACCTACTTGTTCCTAATTCTGAGTACAGCTGCCAGAGGAGAGTGAGATACGAACAAACAGCCCTTCGGCAAGTATGGAGAGGACAGTTTAATCTGCAGAAGCAGTGGTTTCAGTCTGGTAGCGGTGGTACTGTACTGTACAACTTCTGCACTTTCTGGTTAGCGCACTTTCTCGTTGGCGCTCCCATTAGCGGCCACAGTGACAGCGCGCCGCCGGCTCACTCACCCACTCTGAAGCCGTTGCCGGTGAGCGTGTCGGCGGACTGGCCGTTCTCGCCGATGAGCGTGGTGTTGCTGCCCTGCTCGCAGGTGTCCTGGCACTGGCCCTTCAGGCAGGTCCGCTTGCAGATGAGCGGCGCGATGACCACCTTGAAGCGCTCCCGGGCCGAGGGGCGCTCGGCCGCCCGCCCCAGGCACTGCACGCCCAGCCACAGGAGGAGGAGGAGACGGGGGCTCATGCTGGCATCCTCGGCCCACCGACGCGGGGTGAGATCGGGGCGGGGGGAGGAGGAGGAGGGAGCCTCGCCGGAAAGAGAGCCGCACGACGGCCTCTCCTCTCTCTCTTACGGTCCCTTCTCAAGCCAGCCTCCGGCTCCCCGCACCGCCCAAGCTCGGTTCGGGGAGGCTGCCTCCCGCGGAAACTCTCCGCCCGTCCAAACACCGGCTCCTGCCAAAACCAACCCGCCTCCTCTCCCCTCTCCCCTCAAGCTCGGCGGCGGCTCCTTCACGCCAGACGGAGGGGCAACGGAACCGTCCGCGCCCGGCGGTCCGTCCGCATAGCGCCGTGCGACGGGTCGGGTCGGGTCCGAACTTCAGCAAGTAAGTAAGTGAAAAAAAAACAAACTTGTGCCGTCTCCCCTCCACCTCCTCCTCCTCCGCGCCTCTCAGGGAAAATAAACACCACGAACAGGGAGAAATGACAGCCCTCGGGCAGACAAGCGGGGAAGTTTTCCTCCCCGGCTGTTGCGGAATCCCGTCTCGGCTGTTTTTGGTTGGCCTCTTAGCCCGGGGGTGTTGTCTGCCTGGTGTGTTATGTGCGTATCTCTGGGAGCCGGAGAAAAACGAAGAGTGAGGGAGAGAGAGAGAGAGAGGGAGAGGAGGAGGGAGAGGGAAAGACGAGCCAATCCTTCTCGGAGAACCGTACCCCCTGGCCTGGGGCCAGGCAGCGGTAGCTCGGCTGAAGTGGCTCCGTTGTTGCTCGCTCTCTCTCTCTCTCCCCCCACACTGCCCTGGCCCTCCCCTTCTCCCTCTCCCTCTCCTTCTCTCTCCTACAGGGAGCGTTAATGATACAGCTGCACATGTCACTCCCTGCCAGGAGCCCTTTTCCTTTCAGTCGTGCCGGCGTCCCAGCACCGAGAGAGGGGGCGGGGGGGGGTAAACTTTTCGCCGAGTTCTCCAGGGGGGGAGACGCGACGGCCTTGCCGGCTAAGTCAGCTCGCGTCTCGTCGTGACGCACTTTTATAAACCCCACAGACTAGGGGGGTCAAAGGGGTCGTACGCCGCCTCAAGTTGGACCGAGTCACCCCCTGATTCGTGTAGTTGAGGAGGCACTGTCAAACTCCGTTTATAGGTAAAGGTTTTCGGAGCACGCCGGACAATTCCTAGCTCCACAGGACGGGGGACGGGGGTACTTGGCGCTCGGAGGAGCGAAGATTGTTCCAGAAAACTCATGTTTCCCCATTTGGTTGACCGAACTGTCGGCCTCATTCATTCCCATATTTCGCCTTCCTCTTGGGATTCTTACTACGACTCACTCGAATGATGATTCGGTTATGAATACGTTTTTTTGTGAATAACCCACGAACCCCCAAAACGCAGTCTTGAAACGGCCTTGTAACGTGTAACGTCATTTTCAGATAAAAGCGTGTCCAAACCCGCGTTTCTCGTCGGCTGACACAACCGCGTCCAGGCGCTGGTCTGGGACGCCGAGCGCCACGGAGGGAGGGCGGGCGGGCTGCGGCCGGGTAGCGCCGCCGGCTGGAGCCGATGAGCCTGGATCTTCGACCGGAGAAGGGAGACACCCGGGTCTTTGCTCCGCGGAAACTGAGAGAAATGTGTGAACCGTGTGGGTTTTCTCCCACAGCCCACAGACCTGCTGGCAGGTGAATTGGCGTCTGGGAAAACCGGCCCTGGTGTGTGTGCGTGCCCTGTGCTGGACTGGTGTCCCATCCAGGGCGTGCCCTGCCTTCAGCCCCATTGTGGCTGGGAGGCACCTGTGACCCTGTACTCGTGACTGCAGGTGAGAAAAACGGATGGCTGTTTACAGATAGTTGCAACTCCCGGGGTCCTGGGTTTGAGTCCAGGCTGAACATCCTTCTGTGTGGAGTTTGCACGTTCCCCCTCCCCCCTCCACGTTTTCCCTGCCTTTTTGCCAGGTGCTGCAGATTCTTCCCCCCGTCTGGAGGCGAAAGACATGCTGTCCTGGTAAATTGGTGCCTCATCTCGCACTGGTGTCCCACCCTGATCATAGTCCAGCTTTTGTGCCCTAGGAGTTTGGGATAGGCCCACCATTGGTGTCACCCATAGCAGGAAAAGGCGCCTTTCTGCTAACAGGTGGAAGGGGGTAGTGTAACACATTTAAAGGCTGAGAAGCTTGTCCGATCTCCCGGTCAGGACATCTGCCAGGTGGGGCAGTGAAAGTTGACTGTGGCGTGTGCAAGCATTTGAGCTGTCACCAGAAAACGCCTGGTTTCGAACCCCGGTCATATCTGCAGTCATATCGCCCTGCAGCCCCCCACTGGCAGCCCCACTGGAGACTCAGCAGGTGGGAGCCTGGTCAGTACCTGGAGGGGAGACTCCTGGGAAAGCTGAGGCTGCTGCTGGAAGAGGTGTTAGTGGGGCCAGCAGGGGGCGCTCACCCTGCGATCTGTGTGGGTCCTGATGCCCCAGTATAGTGACGGGGACACTAGACTGTAAACAGGCGCCGTCCTTCGGATGAGACGTCAAACCGAGGTCCTGACTCTCTGCGGTCATTAAAAACCCCAGGGGGTTTCTCGAAAAGAGTAGGGGTGTTACCCCGGTGTCCTGGCCAAATTTCCCCCCTGGCTTTTACCCATCATGGCCATCAGTTATGTTGGTGTGGCAGGGGTGTTAAAAACATGTTAACCTTCACCATTAAACCCCTTGTGCGTTTCCTTTTCACCACGCCTGCTGTTTTCTCCAGCTCGTACCGCGTCGCAGAGGGTCTGCTACAAGAGCCGGCGCGGACCTCGGTCCGTTCTCGTAACAGGAGAGGGGATTCTCTTGTGTCAAAAACCCGCTGGCTGCCCTCTCCTCGGTCCTCCCCAGCTGACAGCCGAGAGACGCTCCGACACTCCGATGAAGCCCTCAGCCCCCTGCCTTTCCCAGATCGGCTCTCTGCGCTGAGCAGCGACCTGCCAGATACAGTACCTCGCCGGCTCTCCAAATAACAGCTCTCCAGTGTTTTCCATGGGGTTTTTTTTTTACATTCCAGCCCCTTTCTCTTTGTTTTTCCAGCATTCCAGGCTGGAACAGAGGGTTGGAGCTTTTTTGTTCCCAAGTTTTCAAGGACTCACGGGAACAGAAGAGTCTTTCGAATAATTTCCCTCTAAAGACAAAACAAAAATAAAGGAGCCCGCCAGGAGACTGTCAAGCCCATCTGGGGATATTAATCTTTATCGGTTTCTGCCGCAGGGGCGGTAAGATGGCTCAGAGCTGGAGGCCCTGGCTTCCAACCTGAACCTGGGGCACTGTCTGTGTGGAGTTTGCATGTTCTCCTCATGTTTGCGTGGGTTTCCGGTTTCGTGTCACAGTCCGAAGGCATACAGGAGGGTAATTTAACTTATGGGAAAACTGGCCCTGGTCTGAGTGTGTGTGTGTGTCCTGTGATGGACTGGTGTCCTGTCCAGGGTGTCTGAGTGTGTGTGTGTGTGTCCTGTGATGGACTGATGTCCTGTCCAGGGTGTGTGAGTGTGTGTGTGTGTCCTGTGATGGACTGGTGTCCTGTCCAGGGTGTGTGAGTGTGTGTGTGTCCTGTGATGGACTGGTGTCCTGTCCAGGGTGTGTGAGTGTGTGTGTGTCCTGTGATGGACTGGTGTCCTGTCCAGGATGTCTGAGTGTGAGTGTGTGTGTCCTGTGATGGACTGGTGTCCTGCCCAGGGTGTGTGAGTGTGTGTGTCCTGTGATGGACTGGTGTCCTGCCCAGGGTGTGTGAGTGTGTGTGTGTCCTGTGATGGACTGGTGTCCAGTCCAGGGTGTGTGTGTGTGTCCTGTGATGGACTGGTGTCCTGCCCAGGGTGTGTGAGTGTGTGTGTGTCCTGTGATGGACTGGTGTCCAGTCCAGGGTGTGTGTGTGTGTCCTGTGATGGACTGGTGTCCTGTCCAGGATGTGTGAGTGTGTGTGTGTCCTGTGATGGACTGGTGTCCTGTCCAGGGTGTCTGAGTGTGTGTGTGTGTGTCCTGTGATGGACTGGTGTCCTGTCCAGGGTGTCTGAGTGTGTGTGTCCTGTGATGGACTGGTATCCTGCCCAGGGTGTGTGAGTGTGTGTGTGTCCTGTGATGGACTGGTGTCCAGTCCAGGGTGTGTGTGTGTGTGTCCTGTGATGGACTGGTGTCCTGTCCAGGGTGTGTGAGTGTGTGTGTGTGTGTCCTGTGATGGACTGGTGTCCTGTCCAGGATGTGTGAGTGTGTGTTTCCTGTGATGGATTCGTGTCCTGCCCAGTGTGTGTGAGTGTGTGTGTGTCCTGTGATGGACTGGTGTCCAGTCCAGGGTGTGTGAGTGTGTGTGTGTCCTGTGATGGACTGGTGTCCTGTCCAGGATGTGTGAGTGTGTGTGTGTCCTGTGATGGACTGGTGTCCTGTCCAGAGTGTACCCTGCCTTGCACCAAGGCTTGATGGGATACCCCTCCACCTTAAACCAGAAGGCGTGGTTGAAAACGGATGGATTGTTAAGAGCAGGCACGTTCTGAACAGAAATTGGTGGTGGTGGTGGCGGGGGGGAGGCGTTTCTTTATACAGAGAGTGGCAGGTGTGTGAAACGAAAAACCTGGCTCACTGGAATCTTTCTACTGTAATGATAATGTTGCTTTATCGGCCCTATACAATTTCTTGCATTAGGAATTCGTCTTTTCACAGACCCCAGCTTGCTCTCCAGGAGACACACAGACAGGGAGAGAGAAGCTGGGGGTCAGAGCACAGGGTCGGCAATTTATACAGCGCCCCTGGAGCAGCTGGGGTGAAGGGTCTTGCTCAGGGGCCCAACAGAGTAGGATTTCTCTGCTGGCTGCGGGATTTGAACCGGCAACCTTCCAACCACAGGCGCAGATCCTCAGCCACAGAGCCACCTGTCCAGTCTTTTTTGATCATTAAAATCCACTTGCAACTGACTGCCCCCCCCCCTTGTGCTTTTCTCTGTGTTGGGTCCTTAATTCTCAAGCAGCAGCACGCCTGAGATCAGAGCAGTGACAGATGAGCAATCCGGGCAGAGTTCAGGCAATTTCCCCCCCCCCACCCACATTTTGTTGTCGCGGTTCTGGACAGTACGGGACGCCTCCAGGCTTGTAGCCGAAGTGGGTTTTTTTTTTACAGGTTTTAACAACGCGCCGTGGTCTGGATGAGCAGCCTGATGGCAAACGCAGACTGGGAGAGAGCCTGGCCCGGCGACTCAGACCTGGAAGAGTGAGAGGGGGAGAGAGAGAGAGAGAGAGGCTTGAGTCATTTCCTTTCTGAAAGTGAGAGTGTTTGTTTTCAGTCGCTAAGGAAATGACTGCACTGCGCTGGAGTCGGTTCACAGGCGGCTCTCGGTGTTGTGTTTTGGCAGGGGGCTGGGGGGGGGGGGGCGCGGAGGGCAGAGGGCAGTCTGGCCTGCAGTGCCCACCCATGGGAAAACCGCACACTCCCTGGCTCCTGCAGACTGGGGTTGAGCCGCCCAGAGCTGGAGGATCAGAGCGCTCGCTGGCGAACGCTGCCATTTTCTACTAACAAATACAGGCCAGGAACGAGGTGCCCAGGGGCTGGTCCCTTATTCCCTGCACAGCTGGACCTGAATCAATCAATCAATCAATCAATTAGTCAGCCAATCAATCAATCAAACAATCGACGAACCGATAAATCAATCAACCGACCGATCAACCGAACGATCGATCAACCAATCAATCAGTCAGTCAATCAATCGATCAATCAATCAGTCAGTCAGTCAGTTAGTCAATCAATCAACCAAACAATCAGCCAATCAATCAATCAGCCAACCAATCAACTGAACAATCGATCAATCCACCAGCCAGCCAATCAATCAATCAATCAACCAACCAACCGATCAACTAACCAAACGACTGACCGACCTATCAACTGAATGATTGATCGATTGATCAACCAATCAATCAATCAATCCTACAGTCCAAAGTCATACTGGCAATTAATTCTTGCCAGTCAAGCAGGCAGGCAAGCAAGCATTCATTCAATCTACCAATCAATTAAACGTTCATTCATTCAATCAATCAAGCAGGCAAGCAAGCATTCATTCAATCATCCAATCAATTAAACATTCATTCATTCAATCAAGCAGGCAAGCAAGCAAGCAAGCATTCATTCAATCTACCAATCCATTAAACATTCATTCATTCACTCAAGCAAGCATTCATTCAATCTACCAGTCAATTAAACATTCATTCATTCAATCAATCAAGCAGGCAAGCAAGCATTCATTCAATCTGCCAATCAATTAAACATTCCTTCATTCAATCAATCAAGCAGGCAAGCAAGCATTCATTCAATCTGCCAATCAATTAAACATTCCTTCATTCAATCAAGCAGGCAAGCAAGCATTCATTCAATCTACCAATCCATTAAACATTCATTCATTCACTCAAGCAAGCATTCATTCAATCTACCAATCAATTAAACATTCAGTCATTCAATCAATCAGTCATTCTAACTGTCTGCCCAATTCACTATAGGCACGGACCTTGTTACAAACAGGGGGTTAAGAAAATAATGACAGAATACCGGAAACAGATCGAGCAGAATGATCAATAATTATGATAAATAATCACAACTCCCAGATGGCATAAGATATTTGAAGAATATCTGGACAGTCGGTATCGCTGGGGGCAATGGAGATCTGTATTCTGTGGCACAGTACGATGACAAGAGTAATAAACCACACGCACCGAGATAAACAAATACTCTACTAGTGACAACGTAACACACAACGTGTTCTCTTCGTGTGTGAGTGGGTTTTCTCCCTGGGTTAACGGGCTTCTAGGAAAACGGGCCCTGGTGTGAGTGTGTGTCCTGTGACGGACTGGCGTCCCATCCAGGGCGTACCCTGCCATGCACCTGTTGCCTTCTGGGATAGATTCCAGCTGCCCTGCACCCCTGTACTGGATAAAGTGTACAGGGGATAAAATTGATAGAAAACAGAAAGATGTGTGGTTGGATGGGTCGATGAGCTACTACCTATTAACTAGACTAAAAGACCCCCTCTCCTGTGGAACCTTTCTTATTCATTCTATGTTAAAGCTGAGGGCAGGAGGCCGGGCTTTACACAAAGGGTGGCGGGAGAAGGGAACGGGATGTAGGGTGTTGTCTAAAGGCAGGAGGAAGCGGCTCACTCTTCTGCGTCTAGCCGGGTGCCCAGCGCCAGCCTGTCAGAGGAAAGAGTTTCCACCCTCTCCGGGGTGGCACGGCTTTGATCTCGGGGGGGCTCGGAGTCGGGGGGGGGTGTTGGGGAACATGAGAGTTTTGTCCCAGCTGACAAATGACTCACAGGCGTCGGCCTGTAAAAACACGAAGGGATTTTTAAAAGCGCCGACGGTTGTTGTCGGTTAAGTGGGATCTGGCGCCTTCACCACCACAGCCCACGAGGAGTGTAAACAGTGCGTAGAGCTGTTTGCTCTGGAAAGTGTTTGGGTCTGGACGGGGGGGGGGGGGGGTGTGTGTTTATGTGGTTAGCGTGCAGCGATGACTCCAGATGTCGGTTTCGTTCCAGTGTTTTTCTGAGGGGGGGCGGAGAGAACTCACTCCAGTGTTTCCGCTCGCTCGTCAGCTCCGCTCGCCTCGATCCCCGTGACGGGCGAGGGATTCTGGAGCTGCCCCCGCCCACAGGCGCGACTCTCGAAAGGAGGAGCCGCCTGATGGCAGACGTCTGGAGCTTTTGAGCCCTTTTTTATGTCACTGAACAGAAGTCGGTTCCTGTCTGGGTGGAGCTTGCATGTTGCCCTCGTGTTTGCCTCCCAGTCCGAAGACATGCCGGGAGTCGAATTGGCTTCTGGGTAAATTCGCCCTGGTGTGAGTGTGTGTGTCCTGTGACAGACTGGCGTCCTGCCCATGGTGTACCCCGCCTTGCACCTGGATAGGCCCCGGCTGCCCCCCGCCGCGACCCCAGAATTGGAAGAAGCACCGAGCACATAGAAGGCAGTCAGAGGAATCGGGGCTCCCCCCCGACTGCAGCTCCGGTCTCCCGGCAGTTTGGGAAGACGAGGGAATGTGGCCGGACTGGCTCCGGACCTCGGACGGATGGGAACAAGGAGGGGGGTGTCTGGGAGTGTGTGTGTCACGAAGCGGTTTTTCAGGACCCTATGCAGCCGACAGCAGAATCCGGGTGGGAGTGAGACAAACACAGTGGGAGAGGAGACTGGGATCGGGGCTGGTAGACGAACAGGGGGGGCCTGTCGACGGGGCGCTGGTGTTTGGGGGGGGCTGTGATCCAAGGTAAACAACTCCGAAGGGGAAATCCAGAGTAGGCAAGAGTCCAGAGCCGGGTGATCCATCCATGACAGAGACATGACAGAAGTTGAAAGCCGGAGCAGGATCCAGCGAAGGATCAGGGGGAATAAAACGGGATAACGAGGCCAGGCGCTCCCAGCCCCGGACCCAGACGGTCAGGACGCTTCCGGGCGTCCATCTTCCAGAGCTGAGCCAGGAATAGCGAGGGCGTCTGGCTTTTGTAGGGAAAAGGCTGGGACAGGGGGCAGGTGCCAAAACTCTGGACAAACGAGGAAGAGCCGGAGCGCCCCTTAAGAGAAGGGGCTTCCGATCGGGACAGTGTGTGTGTGTGTGTGTGTGTGTGAGGCGAGTCCTGCACACACTCACGAGGAGTGGGAGACATTTGGGATCCAGACAAAAGTGTAGCAGGAATTTTCGGATCTATTTGTATGGACCTGCAGGTATAAATATATTTGTATATATGTATTCATAGTACATACCTTTATAATAATCATAAACAGAGATCATTTGTGTTTCATGATATACAATATGATATATAATCATTTCTAATAATACACACATAAAATATTTGTGATTTTATATATTGGTATACTGTATTCGTAATATCTACAAACGTATTCTAATACTCCTATTTATTACATAGTATACATTGTTTACAAGGTTTAGGAACTTATCATATATAATGATATGTATAGTATATATTCTTTTATAATATATATTCCAAACTAGAGGCGCTCATGGACAACAACGTCTCCCAGCCCCTCTACGACATGCTTGTGGAAATGAAGAGCGCGTTCGGCAATAGGCTGATCCATCCACAGTGCGACAGGGGGCGCTGCAGGAGGTCATTCTGGCCCACAAGACTGTACAACGCAGCCACCTTGCGTCTGGGCAGAGGCAACACTGACAGGGACCTGTTTCTGGACTGAGCAGTAAACTGATACATCTGCTCTTTTTCTTTCCTGTTTACAACTGTTTTTGTGCAGTAGATGCCAGGGACCTGTGCAATCCATTTATATTTATATTCAGATTGGGCAATCCGACTTTTTTGTGGACTGTTCTGGTTTGTTCCTTGCGTGTTCTGGGCTGGGAGTAACTTCTCGCTGCACTGATTGTATCGTATTGTGTTGTATTAGTATTATTGTATCATTCGTGACACTGTGGCTGTGTTGTCTGTGTCAAGCTGCTGTTGCACTGCAATTTCCCCTTACGGGATCGATCAAGTATCTATCATAGTTTCAAGAAATATCTCAATCATGTATTTAAAATAATATTAATGTATGTATAAATGTGTTTGCATGGAAGTATAAATCCCAACCTATCCGAAACCCCAGCCCTACCTCAACCCTAACCTTAAACTTCTGACGTTGCTCCCCGCGGCGCGGATCTGACCTCACGTCTCCCTCAGCGAGTTTAAACTGCGCCAACGTGTGACATAACATCTTCCCAGACGACACTTTTCTGGCCCCTGGCGACCACACCGCCGGCGTGCCGCGTGCTCTGCACCACTGTCCTGAACGACAGCGGGATGTTTCATTCACAAAGGGGCCCGTGTCTCCCTGCTCGTGCGATGCCTTCGCGTCTGAAGAATGCAGAACATCCCAGTCCAAACATTCCGTCACAAGGAAATGATTTGAATTTGACGTCAGTCCGCCATGATACAGTGGGAAACATTTCTCTCAGACACATGGGTTTCATTATTGCCTTGACGCTATGTTTTTTTTTTGGGTTCTGGCTGGACAATAACTTTTTAGGACGGGATTTCTTCTTTTTTGAGGGGGTCTGGAAGCAGGGATACTCCAGCACCGGGCAGCAGTGGAGCGGAGCTGGGGGTGTATAGCGATCCGATCTCCCGAGAAGCTCAGACGGGACAAGCTTTGTTTTTTTTAAAACACGATTTCCGGCCCAATTCCAGCAAGACCTCCCCAACCCACTCCCAAATTCTCCTCATAATCCATCTCTCTGTAGCGCACTCTCTGGTCCGCCCTCTGGCAAGTGGACCTGACTCACTCACAAATTATGTACATCTGCAGCAATTTTCCGAGCATAGGTAGTGAAACGTTCGGGCTGAGCCAGGAAAATGCTTTCGCTGTGGAAATTACAGAAGGGTGCAAGCTAAGCAGATCTGTAATCCGCACAGGGATGAGGTTCTATCTCTGTTAATACCTGTCGGATGCAGGATGAAGGAAAGTCATCTCTTTAGTTCTGTGACCGAGGCACATCTCTCGAGATCTCTTCGGTCTTTTCCCGGGAGATTTGTCTCAAAACCTCAGAGGCAGGAGAGTCAAAGAGGGCCCTGGTGCCGTAGCATGTGAATCGCGAAGACTGTGGACCGCTAAGTCGATTCAAACCCATCGGATCGATTTGGACCGATACGTACAGCCACTTGCTGACACAACGTGTTGCGAGATCTGGGACAAACTGCTTGAGATATCGTGCCCTGGTGCCGTGCATCTGTGTCGTGCTGGACTCGCCGAAGAGAAGAGAAAACCAGCAGTGTGAATGGGCAAACACATCATTCAAAGGCATCGGTCAGCCCTGGAGGGGTTGGGCTCAGGGGGAAGGAGAACCAGCAGACACCGAGCTCCTGAAGGACCAGGGTTCGGGAGCACTAGTCTGAACCGCTGATCGTCCTGATCACCATGTGCCTCTGATGCTCACGGAGCAGCCATATCACCCTGCAGCTCACCACTGGCAGCCCCACTGGAGACTCAGCAGGTGGGAGCCTGGCCAGTACCTGGAGGGGAGACTCCTGGGAAAGCTGAGGCTGCTGCTGGAAGAGGTGTTAGTGGGGGCCAGCAGGGGGCGCTCACCCTGCGGTCTGTGTGGGTCCCGATGCCCCAGTATAGTGACGGGGGACACTAGATTGTATAGAGCCGCCGTCCTTCGGATGAGACGTCAAACCGAGGTCCTGACTCTCTGTGGTCATTAAAAATCCCAGGGTGTTTCTCGAGAAGAGTAGGGGTGTTACCCCGATGTCCTGGTCAAATTTTCCCCCTGGCCTTTACCCCTCATGGCCTCCTAATAACCCCCCTCTCTGAACTGGCTCCATCACTCTGCTCTCCTCCCCACTGAGAGCTGGGGTGTGGGGAGCGGACTGGCGCCTCATCCAGGTGGGGGTACACACTGCTGGGGGTGGAGGGGATCCCCATGACCTAGAAAGACCTCTGAGCTCTGGAGGGTCCAGAAAGGCACTATATAAGTATAAGTAATTATTATTATTAAAGTGTGATCCTTACAAGTTGCTGTACTTCACAGATGGTGCAGTACATGAATATGTAAATAGTATATATATAGAGAGAGAGAGTAGTAGATTGAGGGGCAGTTACAGAGTTAGTGTAGTAAGAGTTATAGCGCACTGTGTTGGTAAAGCGTTCGTTCCTCATTAAGAAGCTGTGTGATTCACGACAGCCCTTAAGAACACAAATAGAGAACATAACAGGAGCCATGCGATGTTTTAATGTGCTTATGTTCCTTGAAAAACAATACCTTAAATATGTTGATGTCGTACTATTTGAAAACCACGGTGTTCTGTTTGCGTAAATTGAGCGTGTGCCTTTAAGACGGCCCATCTCGCCGACGCGCTTTGATGTGAACATTCTCGAAGTTTTGAGTTTTCAAAAACAACCCTGGAGGGGAAACTGAAGCGCAACGGTTCTGACCGTGTCTGCGGGGGCGCGGGGTTTAGTTTACCGACATTTTGAGGAGCAGTTTTGTTTTTTTTTTTTTGGTTTTGTGGAAAACGTATTTTGTTTGTCGAAGAAATCAAAGTGAATCTGAATAAAAAAAAAAACCGTTTCATTTTTCAACCCGGCGAAGTACTGTACATGGTGGAGTCTACACGGGCCTAGTCGGCCATAAGCTCTCGTTTCTGACGGTGGAATTCGGGTACTACACCCCCCGGTATCGCACATATACGGCGTCCTTACTCATGAATCCATCTTTGATCAATCTATGGGGGGGGAGCTGGCCTTCAGCAGAGCCTCTGAGAGAAAAAAAACGCGTTTTATATTCCGCAGAAAATCAAGCTTCCGGAATTGTACGAACTGGAAAACTGTTCCCACCCTCCTCCACTAGAGGGCGCACTGCACCCAGAAACACCCGATGACAACTGAAGTTCGTATTTACCTTTTTTAAGCTTCCCAGTCCACCTGCGAACCTAGAAGTGCAGCTCCAGTCACGGAGCCCATTAAGTCAAAACCGCAAACAAATGACAGAAATTACGAGGTTCATTTTTACTACAGCTGTTGGGAAGTCCCCATCTGGTCCAAATATAGCCAGCAGCCCTGTCACCCTGCAGCTCCCCACTGGAGCTCAGCAGGTGGGAGCCTGGCCAGTACCTGGAGGGGAGACTCCTGGGAAAGCTGAGGCTGCTGCTGGAAGAGGTGTTAGTGGGGCCAGCAGGGGGCGCTCACCCTGCGGTCTGTGTGGGTCCTGATGCCCCAGTATAGTGACGGGGGACACTAGACTGTAAACAGGCGCCGTCCTTCGGATGAGACGTCAAACCGAGGTCCTGACTCTCTGTGGTCATTAAAAATCCCAGGGCGTTTCTCGAGAAGAGTAGGGTTGTTACCCCAGTGTCCTGGCCAAATTTCCCCCCTGGCCTTTACCCATCATGGCCTCCTAATAACCCCCCTCTCTGAACTGGCTCCATCACTCTGCTCTCCTCCCCACTGAGAGCTGGGGTGTGGGGAGCGGACTGGCGCCTCATCCAGGTGGGGGTACACACTGCTGGGGGTGGAGGGGATCCCCATGACCTGTACAGAGCTCTGAGTGGAGGGTCCAGAAAAGTGCTATAGAAGTGTAAACAATTATTATTATTAAATAAAGTCTCCTGCTACAAAGAAACACCTTATGGCTGCAGGTATGTTTCACAGGGAACCGCATTAAAACCGTTTGCGCTTAGATTTCAGAGAAATCGACATCTCCCTGGGTTCGACACAGTCCAATTGTGCGACAGACAGGTCTGACCTCAATCTACATTCCTATGCAGACCACAGACCGTATGGGTAAATATCGCACCTTCAATACTGTTTTGTGGTATCTAAGCGCCATTGTGAATTCAGGAAGTTGTTAACAACACGCTGCTGGCCTACGTGTGGCTCAGAACAAGGACGGGAGGGTACACGCGGCTCCCAAATGAAATGTTTGCTTGCTAGTTGGGACACATTTTAAAATGGGCTTCCAGATGCTGAAACGTGTGAACGGGATTGTAGTTGGCGTCGGCCTCGACCCACGTTTCGGTTAGCGGTGTCCCTTGTCCCGTGACCTGCTGGATTCGCGCCCAAGGTAAAAAAACTCACCGGGCAGCAGGGGTCGGCCTTGCTGGGTTGTAGTGCTGGGTGCTGTCTGGGTGGAGTTTGCACGTTCCCCCCTGTGTTCACATGGGTTTCCTCCCACAGTCCTAAAACAGGCTGGTGGGTTCATTGGTTTCTGGGAAAACTGGCACGTGTGTAAGTGTGTGTGTGTGTGTGTACCCTGTGATGGATCGGCGTCCCGTCCAAGGCGTACCCTGCCTTGTGCCCGTTACCTGCTGGGATAGAATTAGAAAGTGGATGGATGGAAAGAAACTCATTAAGGGCACACGATTAGAGTGTCCCTCTCACTCTGACACTCATCCCCATTATGACTCCTAGCCGAGCCCTCATCTATAGCTCTATAGGGCTGAAGACGGGAAATGTGTCTTTACACAAAGAGTGGTGGGTGTCTGGAACAACCTGCCAGTTACAGAATTAAAGCTGATTTCCCTTGGAGCCCTTTCTGGAAATTAGTGAATGGAGAAAACGGCCCCTCTCATTTGCAAGTCTCACTTTGAGCTTTTAGTTATGAGTGATTTTATAAACTACACTCCTGTTGCTGCTCTGATTTTCATCAGATTAAATTGAGCTCCAGCACCTGTGGATTCTGAATACTGTCTTCTTATATCTTCAGAAACACAACCTGCTATCCAGGCATGTTCAGCAGGTTTCATCAAATAGAATTTCCATCATGAATTGTTGTGTCTATTTCAATAATGAGTCCCATCAGAAATTAACAGCTGCAGGTGCATGCTACACTGAAAACTTAAAAAAAGAGTAGTAAACAATATTTTCGTTGTGTAGCTAAATGTGGGATAACATAACTCCATGAAATGCAAATCATTTTGGTGTGGACGTTTTTCCAGGTCCTCTTCGGTAAGCCTTGTCAGGTTTATATAAAAAAATATGCAAGCTCCAAGATCAGACAAAAAGTATTAGTAAAGATGCTGTACACCCTGTAGGACTGAGGTGAATGGGTTTGTGGAAGGGGTGAAGAGGGCAAAAAAATAAGACTACACTTCCCAAAATGCCCTTGGGATTGCAGTGGGCCAACAATGAAAAAAACAGAGTTTCAATTGGTCACACCCGCACCCTAGTAAAGAACTCCCCTTTATTTAAGGGATAGGGCAAGTGTCTATTGAAAGGAAAATTGTGTGCAACAAATCCCACTAGTAACCTCAGATGTCTGAATACTAAAATTTTTGAAAGAGCTTTGTTTTTCCGCAGCAGAATATTTGGCCACAGTGAGGGGGAGACTGATTGTGGCTCCAGGCGGAATTAGGAATTGTTGTGTGCTGGCCAACAGCACGCGGGCGTTAGCATTTCTAACAGATGTCACCACAGAGCAGTGGGAATCGGATTAAAGGCGGCCGAGGACCTGTAGCCTCCCCCTGTGCAGTCTGGGAAACCGCCGTTACAGACGTCAAGTGTCAGAACCACTATCGTCGCCGTCGTGGAGAAACCAGCCGCACAGAATAACAACAGTACTTCAGGAGGCAGGCAACATGGCGGCAGAGATATCAGAATTAACTTTATTAAAACAATTGCTCTCTTTTTGGCAGCCCTGGTCAGACCTGCGGCTGGCACATGACGCAGGCAAGCGGACAGGTTGGACCAGAAGACTCCCGAGATCGTGACGGGCACCAGGACTCGGGAACACTGAAACCAGGAGACGCGTCTTCTCCGGGATCGGAATCCTTCGAGAAATGACGGCCCTCTCGGATCGTTAAGACATTCGTGACCGAAGAAGCAACTCTGACCCGGTTTGCGACATTCCACCTGTGCCCGTTTCCTGAAAGCACCGTCTGAAACGGGATGAGTCCTCCACTCCCCCTAGTTCCTCCTGTGGGAGGATGAGGGGGTTCCGGAGCTGTACGGATCGACTGGGACCCTAAATTTCCAGCTCATCTGGAACGGCGGCCATCTCTGCAAGTCTAGCCAAGATCGTTACCGCACCGAGAGAAATGACACTCGGAGCAGGCTGAGCAGGAAATCAGGGAAACGGGCTCGGAGGCTCCAATCATTTTACCCGATTGAACAGTTGAGCAGGAATTTAAAAATCACTGAGCCCCTCAAGAAAGTTCAGGGCGTTCCGATTGAAAGAGAGAATCAGGGTTTGCATCTGGGCTGCAAGAATCACTGGACCGAGCTTCCGAGAGGTGGATTTAAGGCATTTCAAATGTGATTGGCTTTCCAGATGACGTCATCGAGGGGTGACGTCATCGCCCCCGAGGAGCGTGACTGGAGACGGCCCCCCTCAGGGCCGCTCGGCGTAGAAGAGGCCCCAGCGCTGGTCCCCCAGCTCGCACCGCTGCAGTTTGTCCCTCCAGCCGGTCACGATGGCGCGGTAGTCCTCGTCAGAGAACTCCTGCGGGCACAGCCAGACACGGGCACCCCCCCTTTCAGATCGCCCCGCCTCTACAGCTCAGGGTGCAGGAGAGCTGAGAGAGTGGGGGCCGGCCGAGTCTGTCAGCGTGAAACCCTAGGTGGCGCTCTGCGACTTGATAGGTCAGTGACTTCCACTCTGATTAACTTGATGGGAGAGATATTCCTTCTGTTAACACTCTCTGGCCTTATACTGCAACCCCCCGGTCAAATCCTCTCTCTCCCAGCTTTCTATCCCTGCTACACCTTCCTCTCCCTCTCTCTCCCAGCTTTCTATCCCTGCTACACCTTCCTCTCCCTCTCTCCCAGCTTTCTATCCCTGCTACACCTTCCTCTCCCTCTCTCCCAGCTTTCTATCCCTGCTACACCTTCCTCTCCCTCTCTCTCCCAGCTTTCTATCCCTGCTACACCTTCCTCTCCCTCTCTCCCAGCTTTCTATCCCTGCTACACCTTCCTCTCCCTCTCTCCCAGCTTTCTATCCCTGCTACACCTTCCTCTCCCTCTCTCCCAGCTTTCTATCCCTGCTACACCTTCCTCTCCCTCTCTCCCAGCTTTCTATCCCTGCTACACCTTCCTCTCCCTCTCTCTCTCTCCCAGCTTTCTATCCCTGCTACACCTTCCTCTCCCTCTCTCCCAGCTTTCTATCCCTGCTACACCTTCCTCTCCCTCTCTCCCAGCTTTCTATCCCTGCTACACCTTCCTCTCTCTCTCTCTCTCTCCCAGCTTTCTATCCCTGCTACACCTTCCTCTCCTCTCTCTCTCCCAGCTTTCTATCCCTGCTACACCTTCCTCTCCCTCTCTCCCAGCTTTCTATCCCTGCTACACCTTCCTCTCCCAGCTTTCTATCCCTGCTACACCTTCCTCTCCCTCTCTCCCAGCTTTCTATCCCTGCTACACCTTCCTCTCCCTCTCTCTCCCAGCTTTCTATCCCTGCTACACCTTCCTCTCCCTCTCTCCCAGCTTTCTATCCCTGCTACACCTTCCTCTCCCTCTCTCCCAGCTTTCTATCCCTGCTACACCTTCCTCTCCCTCTCTCCCAGCTTTCTATCCCTGCTACACCTTCCTCTCCCTCTCTCCCAGCTTTCTATCCCTGCTACACCTTCCTCTCCCTCTCTCCCCCAGCTTTCTATCCCTGCTACACCTTCCTCTCCCTCTCTCCCCCAGCTTTCTATCCCTGCTACACCTTCCTCTCCCTCTCTCCCAGCTTTCTATCCCTGCTACACCTTCCTCTCCCTCTCTCCCAGCTTTCTATCCCTGCTACACCTTCCTCTCCCTCTCTCCCAGCTTTCTATCCCTGCTACACCTTCCTCTCTCTCTCTCTCTCTCTCTCCCAGCTTTCTATCCCTGCTACACCTTCCTCTCCCTCTCCCCCAGCTTTCTATCCCTGCTACACCTTCCTCTCCCTCTCTCCCAGCTTTCTATCCCTGCTACACCTTCCTCTCCCTCTCTCCCAGCTTTCTATCCCTGCTACACCTTCCTCTCCCTCTCTCCCAGCTTTCTATCCCTGCTACACCTTCGTCTCTCTTTCTCTCCCAGCTTTCTATCCCTGCTACACCTTTCTCTCTCTCTCTCTCCCAGCTTTCTATCCCTGCTACACCTTCCTCTCCTCTCTCTCTCCCAGCTTTCTATCCCTGCTACACCTTCCTCTCTCTCTCTCCCAGCTTTCTATCCCTGCTACACCTTCCTCACTCTCTCTCCCACCTTTCTATCCCTGCTACACCTTCCTCTCTCTCTCTCCCAGCTTTCTATCCCTGCTACACCTTCCTCTCCCTCTCTCTCCCAGCATTCTATCCCTGCTACACCTTCCTCTCCCTCTCTCCCAGCTTTCTATCCCTGCTACACCTTCCTCTCTCTCTCTCCCAGCTTTCTATCCCTGCTACACCTTCCTCTCCCTCTCCCAGCTTTCTATCCCTGCTACACCTTCCTCTCCCTCTCTCTCCCAGCTTTCTATCCCTGCTACACCTTCCTCTCTCTCTCTCTCTCTCCCAGCTTTCTATCCCTGCTACACCTTCCTCTCTCTCTCTCTCTCTCCCAGCTTTCTATCCCTGCTACACCTTCCTCTCCCTCTCTCCCAGCTTTCTATCCCTGCTACACCTTCCTCTCCCTCTCTCTCCCAGCTTTCTATCCCTGCTACACCTTCCTCTCCCTCTCTCTCCCAGCTTTCTATCCCTGCTACACCTTCCTCTCCCTCTCTCTCCCAGCTTTCTATCCCTGCTACACCTTCCTCTCCCTCTCTCTCCCAGCTTTCTATCCCTGCTACACCTTCCTCTCCCTCTCTCCCAGCTTTCTATCCCTGCTACACCTTCCTCTCCCTCTCTCCCAGCTTTCTATCCCTGCTACACCTTCCTCTCCCTCTCTCCCAGCTTTCTATCCCTGCTACACCTTCCTCTCCCTCTCTCCCCCAGCTTTCTATCCCTGCTACACCTTCCTCTCCCTCTCTCCCAGCTTTCTATCCCTGCTACACCTTCCTCTCCCTCTCTCCCAGCTTTCTATCCCTGCTACACCTTCGTCTCTCTTTCTCTCCCAGCTTTCTATCCCTGCTACACCTTCCTCTCCCTCTCTCCCAGCTTTCTATCCCTGCTACACCTTCCTCTCTCTCTCTCCCAGCTTTCTATCCCTGCTACACCTTCCTCTCTCTCTCTCTCTCCCAGCTTTCTATCCCTGCTACACCTTCCTCTCCCTCTCTCCCAGCTTTCTATCCCTGCTACACCTTCCTCTCCCTCTCTCCCAGCTTTCTATCCCTGCTACACCTTCCTCTCCCTCTCTCCCAGCTTTCTATCCCTGCTACACCTTCCTCTCCCTCTCTCTCCCAGCTTTCTATCCCTGCTACACCTTCCTCTCCCTCTCCCCCAGCTTTCTATCCCTGCTACACCTTCCTCTCCCTCTCTCCCAGCTTTCTATCCCTGCTACACCTTCCTCTCCCTCTCTCCCAGCTTTCTATCCCTGCTACACCTTCCTCTCCCTCTCTCCCAGCTTTCTATCCCTGCTACACCTTCGTCTCTCTTTCTCTCCCAGCTTTCTATCCCTGCTACACCTTTCTCTCTCTCTCTCTCCCAGCTTTCTATCCCTGCTACACCTTCCTCTCCTCTCTCTCTCCCAGCTTTCTATCCCTGCTACACCTTCCTCTCCCTCTCTCCCAGCTTTCTATCCCTGCTACACCTTCCTCTCCCTCTCTCCCAGCTTTCTATCCCTGCTACACCTTCCTCTCCCTCTCTCCCAGCTTTCTATCCCTGCTACACCTTCCTCTCCCTCTCTCCCAGCTTTCTATCCCTGCTACACCTTCCTCTCTCTCTCTCCCAGCTTTCTATCCCTGCTACACCTTCCTCTCCCTCTCTCTCCCAGCATTCTATCCCTGCTACACCTTCCTCTCCCTCTCTCCCAGCTTTCTATCCCTGCTACACCTTCCTCTCTCTCTCTCCCAGCTTTCTATCCCTGCTACACCTTCCTCTCCCTCTCCCAGCTTTCTATCCCTGCTACACCTTCCTCTCCCTCTCTCTCCCAGCTTTCTATCCCTGCTACACCTTCCTCTCTCTCTCTCTCTCTCCCAGCTTTCTATCCCTGCTACACCTTCCTCTCCCTCTCTCCCAGCTTTCTATCCCTGCTACACCTTCCTCTCCCTCTCTCTCCCAGCTTTCTATCCCTGCTACACCTTCCTCTCCCTCTCTCTCCCAGCTTTCTATCCCTGCTACACCTTCCTCTCCCTCTCTCTCCCAGCTTTCTATCCCTGCTACACCTTCCTCTCCCTCTCTCTCCCAGCTTTCTATCCCTGCTACACCTTCCTCTCCCTCTCTCCTAGCTTTCTATCCCTGCTACACCTTCCTCTCCCTCTCTCCCAGCTTTCTATCCCTGCTACACCTTCCTCTCCCTCTCTCCCAGCTTTCTATCCCTGCTACACCTTCCTCTCCCTCTCTCCCCCAGCTTTCTATCCCTGCTACACCTTCCTCTCCCTCTCTCCCAGCTTTCTATCCCTGCTACACCTTCCTCTCCCTCTCTCCCAGCTTTCTATCCCTGCTACACCTTCCTCTCCCTCTCTCCCCCAGCTTTCTATCCCTGCTACACCTTCCTCTCCCTCTCTCCCCCAGCTTTCTATCCCTGCTACACCTTCCTCTCCCTCTCTCCCAGCTTTCTATCCCTGCTACACCTTCCTCTCCCTCTCTCCCAGCTTTCTATCCCTGCTACACCTTCCTCTCCCTCTCTCCCAGCTTTCTATCCCTGCTACACCTTCGTCTCTCTTTCTCTCCCAGCTTTCTATCCCTGCTACACCTTCGTCTCTCTTTCTCTCCCAGCTTTCTATCCCTGCTACACCTTCCTCTCCCTCTCTCCCAGCTTTCTATCCCTGCTACACCTTCCTCTCCTCTCTCTCTCCCAGCTTTCTATCCCTGCTACACCTTCCTCTCCCTCTCTCCCAGCTTTCTATCCCTGCTACACCTTCCTCTCCCTCTCTCCCAGCTTTCTATCCCTGCTACACCTTCCTCTCCCTCTCTCTCCCAGCTTTCTATCCCTGCTACACCTTCCTCTCCCTCTCTCCCAGCTTTCTATCCCTGCTACACCTTCCTCTCCCTCTCTCCCCCAGCTTTCTATCCCTGCTACACCTTCCTCTCCCTCTCCCAGCTTTCTATCCCTGCTACACCTTCCTCTCCCTCTCCCAGCTTTCTATCCCTGCTACACCTTCCTCTCCCTCTCCCAGCTTTCTATCCCTGCTACACCTTCCTCTCCCTCTCCCAGCTTTCTATCCCTGCTACACCTTCCTCTCCCTCTCCCAGCTTTCTATCCCTGCTACACCTTCCTCTCCCTCTCTCCCAGCTTTCTATCCCTGCTACACCTTCCTCTCCCTCTCTCTCCCAGCTTTCTATCCCTGCTACACCTTCCTCTCTCTCTCTCTCTCTCCCAGCTTTCTATCCCTGCTACACCTTCCTCTCTCTCTCCCCCAGCTTTCTATCCCTGCTACACCTTCCTCTCTCTCTCCCCCAGCTTTCTATCCCTGCTACACTTTCCTCTCCCTCTCTCCCAGCTTTCTATCCCTGCTATACCTTCCTCTCCCTCTCTCTCCCAGCTTTCTATCCCTGCTACACCTTCCTCTCTCTCTCTCTCTCCCAGCTTTCTATCCCTGCTACACCTTCCTCTCCCTCTCTCCCAGCTTTCTATCCCTGCTACACCTTCCTCTCTCTCTCTCCCAGCTTTCTATCCCTGCTACACCTTCCTCTCTCTCTCTCCCAGCTTTCTATCCCTGCTACACCTTCCTCTCCCTCTCCCCCAGCTTTCTATCCCTGCTACACCTTCCTCTCCCTCTCTCCCAGCTTTCTATCCCTGCTACACCTTCCTCTCCCTCTCTCCCAGCTTTCTATCCCTGCTACACCTTCGTCTCTCTCTCTCCCCCAGCTTTCTATCCCTGCTACACCTTTCTCTCTCTCTCTCTCTCCCAGCTTTCTATCCCTGCTACACCTTTCTCTCTCTCTCTCTCCCAGCTTTCTATCCCTGCTACACCTTCCTCTCCTCTCTCTCCCAGCTTTCTATCCCTGCTACACCTTCCTCTCCCTCTCTCCCAGCTTTCTATCCCTGCTACACCTTCCTCTCCCTCTCTCCCAGCTTTCTATCCCTGCTACACCTTCCTCTCCCTCTCTCCCAGCTTTCTATCCCTGCTACACCTTCCTCTCCCTCTCTCCCAGCTTTCTATCCCTGCTACACCTTCCTCTCCCTCTCTCCCAGCTTTCTATCCCTGCTACACCTTCCTCTCCCTCTCTCCCAGCTTTCTATCCCTGCTACACCTTCCTCTCCCTCTCTCCCCCAGCTTTCTATCCCTGCTACACCTTCCTCTCCCTCTCTCCCCCAGCTTTCTATCCCTGCTACACCTTCCTCTCCCTCTCCCAGCTTTCTATCCCTGCTACACCTTCCTCTCCCTCTCCCAGCTTTCTATCCCTGCTACACCTTCCTCTCCCTCTCCCAGCTTTCTATCCCTGCTACACCTTCCTCTCCCTCTCTCCCAGCTTTCTATCCCTGCTACACCTTCCTCTCCCTCTCTCCCAGCTTTCTATCCCTGCTACACCTTCCTCTCCCTCTCTCCCCCAGCTTTCTATCCCTGCTACACCTTCCTCTCCCTCTCCCAGCTTTCTATCCCTGCTACACCTTCCTCTCCCTCTCCCAGCTTTCTATCCCTGCTACACCTTCCTCTCCCTCTCCCAGCTTTCTATCCCTGCTACACCTTCCTCTCCCTCTCCCAGCTTTCTATCCCTGCTACACCTTCCTCTCCCTCTCTCCCAGCTTTCTATCCCTGCTACACCTTCCTCTCCCTCTCTCCCAGCTTTCTATCCCTGCTACACCTTCCTCTCCCTCTCTCTCCCAGCTTTCTATCCCTGCTACACCTTCCTCTCTCTCTCTCTCCCAGCTTTCTATCCCTGCTACACCTTCCTCTCCCTCTCTCTCCCAGCTTTCTATCCCTGCTACACCTTCCTCTCTCTCTCTCTCCCAGCTTTCTATCCCTGCTACACCTTCCTCTCTCTCTCTCTCCCAGCTTTCTATCCCTGCTACACCTTCCTCTCCCTCTCTCCCAGCTTTCTATCCCTGCTACACCTTCCTCTCCCTCTCTCCCAGCTTTCTATCCCTGCTACACCTTCCTCTCCCTCTCTCTCCCAGCTTTCTATCCCTGCTACACCTTCCTCTCCCTCTCTCTCCCAGCTTTCTATCCCTGCTACACCTTCCTCTCTCTCTCTCTCTCTCCCAGCTTTCTATCCCTGCTACACCTTCCTCTCTCTCTCTCTCTCCCAGCTTTCTATCCCTGCTACACCTTCCTCTCTCTCTCCCCCAGCTTTCTATCCCTGCTACACTTTCCTCTCCCTCTCTCCCAGCTTTCTATCCCTGCTATACCTTCCTCTCCCTCTCTCTCCCAGCTTTCTATCCCTGCTACACCTTCCTCTCTCTCTCTCTCTCCCAGCTTTCTATCCCTGCTACACCTTCCTCTCCCTCTCTCCCAGCTTTCTATCCCTGCTACACCTTCCTCTCTCTCTCTCCCAGCTTTCTATCCCTGCTACACCTTCCTCTCTCTCTCTCCCAGCTTTCTATCCCTGCTACACCTTCCTCTCTCTCTCTCCCAGCTTTCTATCCCTGCTACACCTTCCTCTCTCTCTCTCCCAGCTTTCTATCCCTGCTACACCTTCCTCTCCCTCTCTCCCAGCTTTCTATCCCTGCTACACCTTCCTCTCCCTCTCTCCCAGCTTTCTATCCCTGCTACACCTTCCTCTCCCTCTCTCCCAGCTTTCTATCCCTGCTACACCTTCGTCTCTCTCTCTCCCCCAGCTTTCTATCCCTGCTACACCTTTCTCTCTCTCTCTCTCCCAGCTTTCTATCCCTGCTACACCTTTCTCTCTCTCTCTCTCCCAGCTTTCTATCCCTGCTACACCTTTCTCTCTCTCTCTCTCCCAGCTTTCTATCCCTGCTACACCTTCCTCTCCTCTCTCTCCCAGCTTTCTATCCCTGCTACACCTTCCTCTCCCTCTCTCCCAGCTTTCTATCCCTGCTACACCTTCCTCTCCCTCTCTCCCAGCTTTCTATCCCTGCTACACCTTCCTCTCCCTCTCTCCCAGCTTTCTATCCCTGCTACACCTTCCTCTCCCTCTCTCCCAGCTTTCTATCCCTGCTACACCTTCCTCTCTCTCTCTCCCAGCTTTCTATCCCTGCTACACCTTCCTCTCTCTCTCTCCCAGCTTTCTATCCCTGCTACACCTTCCTCTCTCTCTCTCAGCCTTCTATCCCTGCTACACCTTCCTCTCCCTCTCTCCCAGCTTTCTATCCCTGCTACACCTTCCTCTCCCTCTCTCTCCCAGCTTTCTATCCCTGCTACACCTTCCTCTCCCTCTCTCTCCCAGCTTTCTATCCCTGCTACACCTTCCTCTCCCTCTCTCCCAGCTTTCTATCCCTGCTACACCTTCCTCTCCCTCTCTCTCTCTCAGCTTTCTATCCCTGCTACACCTTCCTCTCTCCCTCTCTCACAGCTTTCTATCCCTGCTACACCTTCCTCTCTCCCTCTCTCACAGCTTTCTATCCCTGCTACACCTTCCTCTCTCCCTCTCTCTCACAGCTTTCTATCCCTGCTACACCTTCCTCTCTCCCTCTCTCTCAGCTTTCTATCCCTGCTACACCTTCCTCTCTCCCTCTCTCTCAGCTTTCTATCCCTGCTACACCTTCCTCTCTCCCTCTCTCTCAGCCTTCTATCCCTGCTACACCTTCCTCTCCCTCTCTCCCAGCTTTCTATCCCTGCTACACCTTCCTCTCCCTCTCTCTCCCAGCTTTCTATCCCTGCTACACCTTCCTCTCCCTCTCTCTCCCAGCTTTCTATCCCTGCTACACCTTCCTCTCCCTCTCTCCCAGCTTTCTATCCCTGCTACACCTTCCTCTCCCTCTCTCTCCCAGCTTTCTATCCCTGCTACACCTTCCTCTCCCTCTCCCAGCTTTCTATCCCTGCTACACCTTCCTCTCTCTCTCTCCCAGCTTTCTATCCCTGCTACACCTTCCTCTCTCTCTCTCTCTCTCTCTCCCAGCTTTCTATCCCTGCTACACCTTCCTCTCTCTCTCCCCCAGCTTTCTATCCCTGCTACACTTTCCTCTCCCTCTCTCCCAGCTTTCTATCCCTGCTATACCTTCCTCTCCCTCTCTCTCCCAGCTTTCTATCCCTGCTACACCTTCCTCTCCCTCTCTCTCCCAGCTTTCTATCCCTGCTACACCTTCCTCTCCCTCTCTCTCCCAGCTTTCTATCCCTGCTACACCTTCCTCTCCCTCTCTCCCAGCTTTCTATCCCTGCTACACCTTCCTCTCCCTCTCTCCCAGCTTTCTATCCCTGCTACACCTTCCTCTCCCTCTCTCCCAGCTTTCTATCCCTGCTACACCTTCCTCTCCCTCTCTCTCAGCTTTCTATCCCTGCTACACCTTCCTCTCCCTCTCTCTCAGCTTTCTATCCCTGCTACACCTTCCTCTCTCTCTCTCTCTCCCAGCTTTCTATCCCTGCTACACCTTCCTCTCTCTCTCTCTCTCCCAGCTTTCTATCCCTGCTACACCTTCCTCTCTCTCTCTCTCTCTCCCAGCTTTCTATCCCTGCTACACCTTCCTCTCTCTCTCTCTCTCCCAGCTTTCTATCCCTGCTACACCTTCCTCTCTCTCTCTCTCTCTCCCAGCTTTCTATCCCTGCTACACCTTCCTCTCCCTCTCTCCCAGCTTTCTATCCCTGCTACACCTTCCTCTCCCTCTCTCCCAGCTTTCTATCCCTGCTACACCTTCCTCTCCCTCTCTCCCAGCTTTCTATCCCTGCTACACCTTCCTCTCCCTCTCTCCCAGCTTTCTATCCCTGCTACACCTTCCTCTCCCTCTCTCCCAGCTTTCTATCCCTGCTACACCTTCCTCTCCCTCTCTCTCCCAGCTTTCTATCCCTGCTACACCTTCCTCTCTCTCTCCCAGCTTTCTATCCCTGCTACACCTTCCTCTCCCTCTCTCCCAGCTTTCTATCCCTGCTACACCTTCCTCTCTCTCCCTCTCTCCCAGCTTTCTATCCCTGCTACACCTTCCTCTCCCTCTCTCCCAGCTTTCTATCCCTGCTACACCTTCCTCTCTCTCTCTCCCAGCTTTCTATCCCTGCTACACCTTCCTCTCTCTCTCTCCCAGCTTTCTATCCCTGCTACACCTTCCTCTCCCTCTCTCTCTCTCTCAGCTTTCTATCCCTGCTACACCTTCCTCTCTCCCTCTCTCTCCCAGCTTTCTATCCCTGCTACACCTTCCTCTCTCCCTCTCTCTCCCAGCTTTCTATCCCTGCTACACCTTCCTCTCCCTCTCTCTCCCAGCTTTCTATCCCTGCTACACCTTCCTCTCCCTCTCTCTCCCAGCTTTCTATCCCTGCTACACCTTCCTCTCCCTCTCTCCCAGCTTTCTATCCCTGCTACACCTTCCTCTCCCTCTCTCCCAGCTTTCTATCCCTGCTACACCTTCCTCTCCCTCTCTCTCAGCTTTCTATCCCTGCTACACCTTCCTCTCCCTCTCTCTCTCCCAGCTTTCTATCCCTGCTACACCTTCCTCTCCCTCTCTCTCTCCCAGCTTTCTATCCCTGCTACACCTTCCTCTCTCTCTCTCTCTCTCCCAGCTTTCTATCCCTGCTACACCTTCCTCTCTCTCTCTCTCTCCCAGCTTTCTATCCCTGCTACACCTTCCTCTCTCTCTCTCTCTCTCCCAGCTTTCTATCCCTGCTACACCTTCCTCTCTCTCTCTCTCTCTCTCTCCCAGCTTTCTATCCCTGCTACACCTTCCTCTCTCTCTCTCTCTCTCCCAGCTTTCTATCCCTGCTACACCTTCCTCTCTCTCTCTCCCAGCTTTCTATCCCTGCTACACCTTCCTCTCTCTCTCTCCCAGCTTTCTATCCCTGCTACACCTTCCTCTCTCTCTCTCCCAGCTTTCTATCCCTGCTACACCTTCCTCTCTCTCTCTCTCCCAGCTTTCTATCCCTGCTACACCTTCCTCTCTCTCTCCCAGCTTTCTATCCCTGCTACACCTTCCTCTCCCTCTCTCTCCCAGCTTTATCAGTGATCAGTGTACAGGAACTAATATGATTAAATAAAGTAATTAGTAATACACTGCATCAAAACTCAAGCATTCCAAGTATCAAAAGCTACCGTTCCATGTACATATAAGGCAAGGCCATTTTCTTTGAATTCGTCTTCCAAACTTAATCAAGTTTGCGTTTCTTGGCCTTTATAACAAGAGGCATCAAATCTGTAGGATGAGCTGCAGGATGATTTTCAAACACCCGAATGAGTTCTGTGGTTTCTGTGGTTAGGTCACCATTGCACGCAGTCTCTCCTGCAGCGAGAGATGCGTCTAATTTCTGTTTGCATCAGGTGCAGAGCGAATGGCTCTTAAAAGAAAACTTTAAAGTGAAACGCGCTCCCAGGAAACACCGTGTGCAATAAGTACTGGTCTGGGAAGCGGCAGCAGGAACAAGGGTGTGTGACAGCCGGACGGCGAATTCTGACCTCGATGAACTCCTGGCGCATTCCCTCGGCTCTCTCCAGCTCCGCCTTGATGACCTCGATGAACTGGGCCGTCCTGTCCTCCGCGCGGACGTGTTTAAACCCCGCCTCCTCCAGGAACTGATGTCACAGGGGACAAAAACCACGCGCGTGAACAACTGCCTCAAGAACCATTGCTCTGTCCATCTTGAGCCTTTTCTGAACACCACTGGAAGTAGCAGTTAATGTGTTTCAAACTGATTATATCTCCTGTATGTGTACAAGGGAAACGAGGAAATTCAGACGTGTTTCAGCCTTCTGCCTACCTGGACCCAAATCACCAAGCTCCATAATGCCTGACAGGAGAGTTAGTGCTGACTGGCTGAGCCAATCACTGAGCTCCATAATGCCTGACAGGAGAGTTAGTGATGACTGGCTGAGCCAATCACTGGGCTCCATAATGCCTGACAGGAGAGTTAGTGCTGATTGGAAGAGCAGCATGGCTCTCAGTGATGTCACATACAGCAAGCGGACTGCAAGTCATGCTCAGACTTGGCGAATGATGCAAGGTGAAGTCGGTTTCGACACAAAAGGACACTCTGCCCATGTGTCCAGAAAAATCCCTACACAACACCAGCCAGAAAGAAGATGTTCCCCAAACCCACATAATATTCCACTATTTCACTTAGCTACAAACAGCGGGCTCCTACCTCAGAGAAATCCTTTGTGTAAAAGACTAGGGTGCAAACGTGCAAGAATATTGTCCATTGCAAGGTTTTACCATGGTAAACCACAGTTTATCCCAGGGGGAAAACACAGGCCAAGCAAGAATTGAGCCCTGGTAAGTTACCGTCTTTTCCCTGAGGAATGGGGGTTTACCTTTCCGTAGCGCTGGGGTGTGTAGAGCGTGTAGCCCCGTTGGCAGACGTACGCCTCAAACTGGGACGACCAGGGCTTCTCTCCGCAGCAGTAGTCGCTGATCAGCAGCTTCCCTCCTGGTTTCAGCCACGACTGTGCAGACGAAAGTCCCCCCCCCCCCCCGACAGTCAGAACACCTTTACACAAAGAGGAGCGGCTGCCTGGAACAACCTCCTGCGCCACACCAAGTGTGCGTTTGGACTCGGGGAGGAAACCAGAGCAGGAAAGCCACGCAAATGCGGAGGAGACCACGCAGACTCCACACAGATGGTGCCCCAGGCCCCTCAATTGAACCTAGGGCCACAGTACTGCAAAGCAGCAATGCTAGTGTTCTTTTCCTGTCCCCATTCACTGCTCGGAAACCCCCGTTTCTGTTGTGCAGCGAAGTGGGCTGGTACTGTATTTGTCCAAGTTTTTACTTTTTTGCCACAGCTGCTGTTTAAGAGGAGACTGAAGCCAGGTTTCCAAGTTGGCCTGCTGAAGATGTGAACAGGAGAGCTGACTGCCTCAGGCGACCCATTATGGGATGACGTTGACGGCTAACTCGCAGCTCTGAGGGTTCTGCGCGTTTGTGTGTGTGTGTGGTTCTGGCCTGTCTGGGTGGAGTTTGCATGCTCTCTGTTGCTGGGAGTGGGGTTTTCTCCGGTTCCTCCAGTGTCTCTCCCCCCACTGCAGAAGAGTTTCCCCCCCTCAAAGAGACGGTTTCGGGATTCGATCCCTGAATTCCCCCCCCCCACGAAGACCTCTAGTCAGAGTCAGTCTTGGGGCTGGAGCCTGAAGACTCACGTGGAAACGTTTGAAGAGCTGCAGCTTGTCGGCGATGTGCAGGATGGTGTCCCGGCTGTAGACCACGTCGAAGGAGGCCCCTGGGAACAGCCGCTTGGTGGCGTCGCCAACCTCGAACTGCACCTGGGGGGGAGGGGGTAAGGAGCCAGCGTCAGCGAAGGGCGGACCCGCGCCGCCTTCCTCCGGCTCACGGGAGACGCAATGCCACCCTTTTGCACTTTCCTGTGCGTCACGCGAAGTGTCATCGTGAGATCCCGGCGCTAACTGAGATGAATTTTGGCAGCGAGAGACTGTGTGCAGTAAACGCACAGTTATCTGCTTATCCCTGTCATCCCAGATCCTATGCCGGCTGTACAAGGTGTGAGGTAGGAATTGGGATGGGCGCACACCCCAATGCATGAGGGACACCGTTGAGGGACACCCCTTACCCAGCATGCCCGTGAAAGGTGGAAAGAGACCGGCGCGCCGAGTCAAAACCCCCAGTGTCCCCTCTGTGGGACCATGCGAGCTCCACCCAGAAGGTGCCCCAGTTCAGAACTGAACCCCAGAATTGTGCGGCACCACTGCTCGGCTCTTATCGTCCTAGGTGTTCGTCCACTGATCCCTCCATCCGTGATGCCAAGTCAACATCTGATCAGGGTTCCTAATCTGTGACAGTTGGGATTTCCACACAGGATCATGTATTGCTGATAAAAACTCTTTCTTCTGGGGCGGAGAGGTGGCTCTGTGGCTAAGGATCTGCGCCTGTGGCTGGGAGGGTTGCCGGTTCAAATCCCGCAGCCGGCAGAGGAATCCTACTCCGTTGGGCCCCTGAGCGAGGCCCTTCACCCAAACTGCTCCAGGGGCGCCGTACAATGGTTGGCCCTGCGCTCTGACCCCAGCTTCTCTCTCCCTGTCTCATGGAGAGCAGGCTGGGGTCTGTGAAAAGACACATTCCTAATGCAAAAAATTGTAGATGGCTGATAAAGTAAGTTGATCTTTACTAAAATCATGACCATACTATTAAAAAAATACAGTGCCCGCTTTTAAATGGAAAACCTGATGCAACACACTCATTCGAGCTAAGATGTGATGCTTAACGGAAACATGAATTTCCTTCAGGTTAAGGACAAACTGTGATGATCCCATCCTGCGGGCAGTGCAGGCTCTGCAGCTGCTCTCTTACCAGGGGCAGGTGCTCCTCCTGCGCCCTCTCCATGGCGATCTCCACCATGTTGGAGGACAGATCCATTCCCAGCACCTGCGCGCCAAACGTCTGCAATGGGCCGTAAAGCAGAACGAGAACCTTTTAGCCAAAGCACAGTATTTTGTTGATTGTCACATGGAGATTCAATGACTAACCCCCACAACCAACCCCAACCTTGACACCAAACCTACCCCTAAACTCATCCCTAATCTTCATCTCAAACCTAAACCCAACCCTAAGACTAACTTTAACCTTAACCCCAAACCTAACCTCAACACTAATTCCAACCCCAAACATAAACTCTAACTCTAACCTCAACTCTAAAACTGTCCCTAAATCTAAACATAACCATCATCCTAACCTTAGCCTCAACTTGAAGAGCTTCATAACCATAACCCCGAGCCTAAGCCTAACCTCAAACCCAGCCCTAAGATTAATGCCAAACCTAACCCAAAACCCAAACCTAATCCAGATCCCAACCATACCCCTAACCTCAACTCTAAAACTGTCCCCAATTCTAAACATAACCATCATCCTGACCTCAACCCCAACCTCAACTCTAAAAGCTCCAACCAAAACCCTGAGCCTAAGCCTAACCTCGAACCCAAACCCTAAGATCGGCTCTCACCTTCGCCATGTAGAAATCGCCGCCCCCGATCCCACAGCCCACGTCCAGCACTCGCTGCCCAGGCGACAGATTCAGCAGGTCCACAAACTCCTTCCAGGTCAAAGGTCAGGTCGGGGGGGGGGGGGGGGGAACAAGTGACAGGTTATGGGTTTGCCAAATGCTGGTCTTCCCCCACCATTTCCCTTCCTTTCTTTTTCTTCTCACTGAACACCACAGGACGGGTCAGCACTCCATCTTGGTTTTTAGCTGTCGTTTCTTTGTCTGAGGATCTGCCCCTTGTGACATCTTTAAGAGGGGGGCAAGTTCAAACAAGATGGCTGCCCCCCATCTGGACTACATTTCCCAGAATGCTGCTGGGACTGAGCTGCTGCCCTCAAATCACCTGACCAACTGCTGCCAGACAAGTGGTCAGGAGACAGTTTAAAAAACCAGGATGCAGAGGCTTCCAGCGTTGGTTAGATCTGTAATCCTTTATGGTACACTTGCACCATAGGAAAATCGGGTTACCAGACGAGGAATTTGTCCGTCATTCGCTAACCCCTAGAGAGGAACACTGCACAGAACCTGCAGTCGAGACTGTCATCTCACGTGGAGCCACTGTTTGGGCCAACAGGAGCATCAGTAAAGCAGGGAACATCTACATCACCCTTGGAAATCCTGACCTTTGTTTTGGAGCATCTAGAGTCGATCACAAGCACATTGTTTTAGCTTGTTTCTCGTGAGTCACTAGTGTTTCCCTCCTTCGTGGGCCCTAAACATTTTGTAGGCCCCTAGGCACTGTGCCTGCAGTGCCTGATGGGAAATCCAGCACCGCAGTCACCAATTAAACCTGTTACTGGGAGGCAGCAGGAGCTTGTGGAACCCTGTGTGCCTGGAAACCTTGCAGATACAGGCTGGGGAGGGTCTCCAGCACCAGCCAGGTGTAGATTTTCCCCCAAGACTTCCAACCACAGGCCCTGGCAGCGTTGCGTGGTTATGCCCAGAGGGGTGGGGCGGTGTAGGGCGGTCCTTACCTTGGTGGTGCTGAGCCCGCCGGTGCTGACGTAGCCCCGGCCGAAGATCTTCTCGTAGCGCAGGATGCCGCGGCGCGAGTACTGCTGGCTGTCCAGGAACTGCTGGAAGGTGTCGAAGCCCCCATTGGCTGAGCGGTCACGCGGGAGCTTCTGCAGCAGCCAGCACAGCTGGTTCTGGTTGTTCTTCATCTGGAAAGGGAAGGGGAAAATGCCAATCACACAACAGTACAGGGGAATCTGCAGCCCCTCCCTCTGATGGCCAGAAGGCTGGGGAGGATCTCACGGACATGTTAGACCCTTAGCAGCAGCCATATCACCCTGCAACTCACAACTGGCAGCCCACTGGAGCTCAGCAGGTGTGAGCCTGGTCAGTACTTGGATGGGAGACATCATGGGAAAAATGAAGGCTGCTGCTGGAAGAGGTGTTAGTGAGGCCAGCAGGGGGTGCTCACCCTGCGGTCTGTGTGGGTCCTGATGCCCCAGTATAGGGACGCTAGACTGTAGACAGGCGCCGTCCTTCGGATGAGACGTAAAACCGAGGTCCTGACTCTCTGTGCTCATTAAACATCCCAGGGCGTTTCTCGAGAAGAGTAGGGGTGTTACCCCGGTGGCCTGGCCAAATTTCCCCCCTGGCCTTTACCCATCATGGCCACCTAATAACCCCCCTCTCTGAACTGGCTTCATTACTCTGCTCTCCTCCCCACTGAGAGCTGGGGTGTGGGGAGCGGACTGGCACATCATCCAGGTGGGGTGGTGGAGGGGATCCCCATTACCTGTAAAGCACTTTGAGTGTCCAGAAAAGCGCTATATAAGGGTGAGCAATTATTATTATAATTAGCAGGGTCCCAAAAGAACACCAGATTGACGGAAACTTTGGCCTGTCTTGCTGAAAGCTAACTGAGCTAAACCCCTCATCCAGGACCTGGGTGACGAATCCCTCAAACAGGATTCAACAGACCGATCCCAGCAATGCACGAGATCTGGGATACCACACAAGTCGTTTTAGCAAACGGCTGCTCTTGCACGCGAGTGCCAACTGTGGGAATATTTCTCATCCCTGCCCTGCTCCAGTTTCAGCTGAGAGAGCCTTGAGAAAGAAAGGATTTGATCTTGATATAGCAGCCGGGACACACTGCTGTCCCAACCAGCCTGAGCTGCCATATTCTGAGCCTTCTCCTGAGTTTGGTCACATGCGGGGAGGGGGGATATTTTAAAAACAAGGGGCTTAAGGAAATCCTTACGAGGTGTTAAGGGAAAAACAAACCCTTGTCTTTCTTTGGGTTCAGGTAGTGCACGATCCTTCTGAAAGCCAGAATATACCCCCAGATCCCGAACTATCACTCCCTGGTTGTTAGCAACTACAGGCTACCGAAGGAAGAACAAATCACCAAATATTGTTCTGAAAGAGTAGACATCTGTCACTGTACAGAGCTGACCTCTTCAATTACAATGGAGAGTATTGGTTTCTGTTGGACAAAAGCTGTGGAGCAATTATTTATAATAATAATAATAATAATAATAATAATAATAACTGCTTACACTTATATAGCGCTTTTCTGGACACTCCACTCAAAGCGCTTTACAGGTAATGGGGATCCCCTCCACCACCACCAGTGTGCAGCCCCACCTGGATGAGGCGCCAGTCCGCTCCCCACACCCCAGCTCTCAGTGGGGAGGAGAGCAGAGTGATGGAGCCAGTTCAGAGAGGGGGGTTATTAGGAGGCCATGATGGGTAAAGGCCAGGGGGGAAATTTGGCCAGGACACCGGGGTGACACCCCTACTCTTCTCGAGAAACACCCTGGGATTTTTAATGACCACAGAGAGTCAGGACCTCGGTTTGACGTCTCATCCAAAGGACGGCGCCTGTTTACAGTCTAGTGTCCCCCGTCACTATACTGGGGCATTAGGACCCACACGGACCGCAGGGTGAGCGCCCCCTGCTGGCCCCACTAACACCTCTTCCAGCAGCAACCTTAGTTTTTCCCTGGAGGTCTTATTTAGCACCTGGGGTCTTCTAAACGAATGCTTCTTTGTAAAAAGAAGGCTTTTTTTAGGCTTGCGGAGTTAACGTCGCCCCAACACAGAGTCCCAGGCGTGAAGCAAAAGATCAGTTCACTTGCCTTCACTGGAAAAGAAGAACTAATTTAAGGGGATTCTACCACTCCTGTGGAAAGTGAATCCTTGTACTGTACTTGTACTTGTACCTTTGCAGCCAACCCCTCACACAGCCACCTGCTGTGAACTACAGTCACCTAATCAACACGTTATGATGGCCCTCTGTTGATGCAAACAACTTTTGATAAGATCAATTTATTAGCCCTGTACAATTTCTTGCATTAGGAATGTGTCTTTTCGCAGACCCCAGCTCGCTCTCCAGGGAGAGAGAAGCTGGAGGTCAGAGCGCAGGGTTGGCCATTTATACGGCGCCCCTGGAGCAGCTGGGGTGAAGGGTCTCGCTCAGGGGCCCAACAGGGCAGGATTCCTCTGCCAGCCGCGGGATTCGAACCGGCAACCTCCCAGCCACCGGCGCAGATGCTCAGCCACAGAGCCACCGCTCTGCCCCAGTGGATCTCCGTGACACTTCATTCTGCACATGACCAACTGGAGCGCTGTCTACATGAATCTCCCACTGTACTGTACTGTACACGGCCTCAGGGAGCCCAGATCTGGGGATCAATATGCTAAGATTCTAACTACACTGAAGGGTGATTATGGGAGGGACAGAGAGAGACGGATCACAACACAGCAGGCCAAATAGTTGCTCTGACCAAATGGAGAAGTCTTTGCCTACGAAGGCGCTGTGGGCAGCGGTTCCGAAGCTCAACTTGCCTTAATGTAGGTCTGCACGGACTTCGTCATGACAATCTCGAACCCGTAGCTCCGGCTGCTGGGCTCCGGCTCCGCCCACACCGCTGATGTCACCAGGTGATTGTAACTGGCTGGCGTCCGGTAGAGGGAAGGGTTAAAGCTCCTCTTGCTGTCCCCTGTAGACAAGAACATTCTGTCATGGCTAGACCTGAAGGGATATAAAGCTGGGAGAGAGAGAGAGGAAGGTGTAGCAGGGATATAAAGCTGGGAGAGAGAGAGAGAGGAAGGTGTAGCAGGGATAGAAAGCTGAGAGAGAGAGGGAGAGGAAGGTATAGCAGGGATAGAAAGCTGAGAGAGAGAGAGAGAAAGAGAGAGAGAGAGAGAGAGGAAGCTGTAGCAGGGATGATGCTGAAGCCGATTCTCTGTTTTCTTTCATGAAATGGATGGATTTGATCCTCAAATCACGACAGGGAAGGCAGAGGACAAGCATGTCTTTACACAAAGGGTGGTGGGAGTGTGGAACCAGCTGTCCCGCCAGGTTGTGGAAGCCGATACCCTGGTTTCTCCCAGGAGATGGCTGGATCAATCAACTACACGGAAAGAAACCAGCTCCATGGGCATGTTACTGAAGAGCGACTGTCCATGCTTGCTTTCGTCAGGGATAACAGAACCACTCATTATCTAAACCTTCAAACGCCGAGGTTTAAAACAGGGAAGGACAGCGGGCTCTTGCAGAAATGCGCCTTGGAAAATCCAAAACAGCAATTTCGGAAATGAGGTTGTTGTTGTGTTCCTATAGTTAGTTTACTGTCCCTTGCTACGTTGCATCATAGGAATCAAAGTTTCTAAAGGAATTCTATTCTAGTTTACCATTAATGTCATGCCAAATAACAGAAAATGATGACATCATAATGGCAATGACATCATAATGCCAATAGCAGTGGCATTATGAGGTCACACAAGTTTCCAGTCAACCCAGGTTATTGGAAACACCATAGAAGTGTGTGGCTGTGGCAACATCACATTCCAAGGGGCCAGGATACTATGGTATTTATTAGGGTAAACTATTATTGAACAAAGAGACAGAAAAGGGGAGGGGAGTGTTCACCTGATTTGTGGAAACAAGATTCCCTGAAGAAGAGGTACCCCCCGGGCCTCAGCCAGCCCAGCATTCTCCTGGTGAGGGACAGCAGCTCGGCGTCGCTCAGGTACATGAGCAGCCAGTTGGAGAAGATCAGGTCGAAACTGGAGAGAGGGCAGAGAGAGGGCCAGTCAGGCGGAGTGGGCGGTCAGCGCTGGGCTGGGACGCACGGGGCAGAGTCTGCAGCCCAAGGTGCCTGTGGCTGGTCACCTATAATCACCTAATTCACCTAAGAGCTGCCAGCAGCCATATCACTCTGCAACTCACAACTGGCAGCCCCAATGAACCTCAGCAGGTGTGAGCCTGGCCAGTACCTGGAGGGGGGACTCCTGGGAATACTGAGGCTGCTGCTGGAAGAGGTGTTAGTGGGGCCAGCAGGGGGCGCTCACCCTGCGGTCTGCGTGGGTCCTAATGCCCCAGTATAGCGACGGGGGACACTAGACTGTAAACAGGCGCTGTCCTTCGGATGAGACGTAAAACCGAGATCCTGACTCTCTGTGGTCATTAAAAATCCCGGGGCGTCTCTCGAGAAGAGTAGGGGTGTCACCCCGGTGTCCTGGCCAAATTTCCCCCCTGGCCTTTACCCATCATGGCCTCCTAATAACCCCCCTCTCTGAACTGGCTCCATCACTCTGCTCTCCTCCCCACTGAGAGCTGGGGTGTGGGGAGCGGACTGGCGCCTCACCCAGGTGGGTACCATTCAGAGCAGTGCGCGAGGTATCGACAGCCAGTAATGCCAAGCTAATGCCAACTTTAGATTTGATAAGATCAGATCACTTTATCAGCCCTATACAGTTTCTTGCATTAGGAATGTGTCTTTTCACAGACCCCAGCTTGCTCTCCAGGAGACACACAGACAGGGAGAGAGAAGCTGGGGGGTCAGAGCGCAGGGTCGGCCATTTATACAGCGCCCCTGGAGCAGCTGGGGGTGAAGGGCCTTGCACACCTTGAATCACAGTAGGATTCCTCTGCCAGCGGCAGGATTTGAACCGGCAACCCCCCAGCCACAGGCGCAGATCCTGAGCCACAGTACGAACCGCTCCGCCCCATCATTTGGCAGTGGTGGGATTCAAACCCCTGCCCCCGGAGAGACTGGAGCCTTAAGCCAGCGTCCTAGACCGCTCGGCCACATGGGAGACGTGACTCCCTGCTTTGTGGTCCCAGTTTGGGAACCGGGACCTCAACATGAGCACCCCAGGGCTTTGACGAGACCCCCCATCTCCAAAGGACCAGAGAAGGAGCCCCAGGGGTAAGCGGTCAGGTGTGGTGGAGCACGGCCCGGTCACCCTCCCCGCCCCGTTGCTAAGTCACCGTCTCGGGAGGCGGGTACCTGTTGTCCGGGAAGCGCAGCTGGGTGACGTCCGATTGGATGAAGTCGGCGTTGCCCTGGTGACCGTTCTCCTGCCGGTTCCTGTCCACGAACTTCTGCATGAAGTCCACGGCGGTCACGTGACGCACCTTCTTCACCAGATGTGCCGTGTAGCGCCTGCGGGACCCAAACACGACCTGGTCACTAGGACATCGGTGAGTTTCCCAGCATGCTCCCTGCTCTCGGCCCTTATCTGGTGTGCTGTGATGGACTGAGAAGAGATTACTGAAGTGTCTTTAAGAATCCACATTCAATGGTCAACACCTGGCTAAGGTCAACCAGAGGCATTTGCTCTTCTGAAGCTCCCAGAACTTCAAAGCAAATAAAGAACTGCTTATATATAATGCTTTTCTGGACACTCCACTCAGAGCTCTTTACAGGTCATGGGGATCCCCTCCACCGCCACCAGTGTGCAGCCCCACCTGGATGAGGCACCAGTCCGCTCCCCACACCCCAGCTCTCAGTGGGGAGGAGAGCAGAGTGATAGAGCCAGTTCAGAGATGGGGGTTTTTAGGAGGCCATGATTGGTAAGAGCCATTGGGAAATGTGTGGATGGATGTGCAGGGTGCGAGACTCATTGATCAAAGGTATCCTCTGATGTACCTTGGTAAATGATGTGCTGGGTAAATGATCACATGTCAATGAACAGAGTTCCCACACCTGCCAGAATCACAACAGGTCCCAGTCCTACTGGGAGAGGGAACTCAGTTGAACTGGCAGCCCAGTATGTGATCTCCTGTCCCAGCCTGAGGAACAGACAGTGAGCCTGTCTCTCAATAATAATAATACAGTGTGTGATCTCCTGTCCCAGCCTGAGGAACAGTGAGCCTGTCTCTCAATAATAATAATACAGTGTGTGATCTCCTGTCCCAGCCTGAGGAACAGACAGTGAGCCTGTCTCTCAATAATAATAATACAGTGTGTGATCTCCTGTCCCAGCCTGAGGAACAGACAGTGAGCCTGTCTCTCAATAATAATAATACAGTGTGTGATCTCCTGTCCCAGCCTGAGGAACAGTGAGCCTGTCTCCCAATAATAATAATACAGTGTGTGATCTCCTTTCCCAGCCTGAGGAACAGACAGTGAGCCTCTCTCAATAATAATAATACAGTGTGTGATCTCCTGTCCCAGCCTGAGGAACAGTGAGCCTGTCTCTCAATAATAATAATACAGTGTGTGATCTCCTGTCCCAGCCTGAGGAACAGACAGTGAGCCTGTCTCTCAATAATAATAATACAGTGTGTGATCTCCTGTCTCCTGAGGAACAGTAAGCCCCTCTCCCAATAATGCTCCTTCTGTCTACAGTATATGTAAATATTTTATGATATGTCTTTTTTGTAAATGTCTGTAGATTTTATTTTACTTTTATTTTTTGTTTTGTTTCATGTGAATTTCATTATTTTTATTTCCTTTGGTAACACTGATTGTACCCATCGGTCATGCTAATAAAGCACCTTGAATTGAACTGAGAGAGATTTAGCTGTAGGTCATATTCTGTTGGTCTAGAAGAAAGGTGTATTTTTTCTTATGGGCCCGTGAAGGTGTTATAGAGGACTCAAATACAGTCAGTTTTTTTTTTTCTGGGTAGCTAAGAAATAACAACAAAATATATTGCATCCTTATCACATTTGACCAAATGTGTTTTTTTTTTCCTTTTATGTGGTGCCACTCAAAATGTCTAGATTCAATTAATTTGTATGTTCCATCGGGACATAAAGCATAGGATACTGGCCTCTGGGCCGCCCAGATTGTAAGTTTGTACACAGCGGAAGTTGTGTGTTGTATGTGTATGCTGCGTGTTGTTTAGTGTTTATTGTTATTTTTAAGAAATATTTGTTCAAGCTAGTGTGTCTGATTTATTACTTCTTTCCCCAGCAAAGTTGTGCCAAAGAGCAAAGAACTCAGGTGCCTCTAATTATATCAACCACACGGTCATAATCTTGACAAAATTCTTACAAATTGGGTGCTATGATTATTTAATTTAATTACTGGTTAATCCCTTTGGCCTATTGCAGAATTCAGTATTTACATAACCCCCTAGTTCTAACAACTGCATGGCTACTGGACACTTTTCATCTCTTAGTCACTTCCGAATGTAGACACAGGTATGGAAAGACAGTCAGAGAATCACAGAGAGAGAGAGACCAGGAGCTAAAGACAGTGACAGACGAGGAGAGACTCGGTGCCAGACAGAATTAGCACACAAAAAAAAAAGTTACAAAAACGAGAGGAGGCTGTTCTGCCCCTCTAGCCTGATTGCTAATTAGTAACTAATTGTGCCGAGAGTCTCCACCGGCCGTTTCTTTAAAGAATACAGGGTATTGGCTTCAACAACATAGCTTGTTACAGACCCCCACCACCCTTTGTGTAAAGAAATGCCTCCTGTTCTGCATTTATAACCGAGAGCAGGCAACGCTTCTTTACACAAAGGGTGGCAGGGGTGGGGAACAAGCCACCCAGCCACGTGGTTGTAGCCGATACCCTGGCTTCCTTTAGACACAAGCCGGATGGGATTCCCGGTTCATTGACCTAGCTCTCCGATGGACTAGACGGGCTGAATGCCCTCTAGCCAGAGAGACCCACAAGCCCCGAGCGCCCCTCTCTCACCCGATGCCAGCCCCCAGCTCCAGCACGGTCAGGCCCTCCAGATCGGGCAGCAGAGCCAGGATCTCGGGCAGCTCGTGTTTGGTCAGCAGCTGGGCGTTGGAGTCCAGCATCATCTCCTCCACCGTGGCCTGCTGGGAGTGCTCCTGCCAGAACTCGGTCATCTCGTGCCGAACGAGAGCTGGGCAGAGACAGGGGGGACAGCAGGGAGACGTGGGTAATGGTCAGAATGGACTGCTGGACTGCTGGCTCAGGATCTGCTGGCTGGGAGGTTGCTGGTTCAAATCCCACAGCCGGCAGAGGAATCTTACTCCACTGGGCTCCTGAGCCAGGCCCTTCACCCCAGCTGCTCCAGGGGCGCCGTATAAATGGCCGACCCTGAGCTCTGACCCCCAGCTTCTCTCTCCCTGTCTGTGTGTCTCATGGAGAGCAAGCTGGGGTCTGCGAAAAGACACATTCCTAATGCAAGAAATTGTGATCTGTGATCTTATCTCTTAGATCTGGTGCACTGGTCATCTTTAAGAGCTAGCTGACCACCCGAAAGCTAGCAGAAAGACATAAAAGAATAAAAATGGCCATTTCTACCCTATACCCCCACTGAATGACTCCACCCAGAGTGAAAGATGAGAATTCTGTTGTCCAAAATAAACTTTTTTTAAAAAAATTCAAAACAGGGTGTGTGTCCTTTTCATTTGTCTCCCACTTCCTCTGTCAGGACGGGCCGTTAAGCGTAGTACAGTGCCCCCTATTGGAAACCCACAGACCTAGCACCTATTTTTATTTCTTTCTCCTGTGTTCTGGAGATCAAACGAGCAGTTCTGTGATCTTGGGGACGTTTTCTTTTGTTTGGGACCGAGGTAGGACGTGTAAAAATCGAAATTGAAAATCCTTGGGGTGATATTCGATTCTGGCTTAATATTCAACCCACATGTGCAGCATATTGTCAAAACATCTTTTTTTCCCACCTCAGAAATCTCGCTCGACTATGCCCTGTGCTATCACTAACTATGGGCTGAAAAGCGGATCAACACATTTGTGTTCTCTCGAATTGACTACTGTAATGCTCTACTCGCTGGGGTATCTAAATCTACTCTGAACAAACTGCAGTAAGTCCAAAACTCAGCAGCCACAATCCTGACCAGGTCTAGTGCAAGTGTTCACATTACTCCTATCCTGGAGTCCTTGCACTGGCTTCCAGTCAAATTCCGTGTGGACTGTAAAATCCTCCTGCTCACCTATAAGGCTCTGCATGGCTTGGCACCTCAGTACCTGTCTGAGCTATTATCGCCCTACTCCCCACCTCGCAACCTTCGCTCTTCGAATTCTGCTCTCCTTACTGTCCCCCCAAGCCCGTCTACACTCTGGGGGTGACCTCAGGGCCTTCTCCTGTTATGGCCCCAAGCTCTGGAACTCTCTGCCCAAGGATATCAGAGAGTCACCTTCTCTAAACTCCTTCAAATCCAGACTCCAAACCCTCTTCTTCAGAAAAGCCTTTACTGAACTGGCTCCATTCTTCACCCCTCTGCTCTTCTTAGTACCACCATCCACGGTCTCCTCTGTGTATTGTCATTGTGTTTTATCTTGTGTATTCTTCTTATTTATTGTTGTTGTCATTCTGTAAAGCGCTTTGAGAAGCCACCTTTAAAGGCGCTATATAAAATAAAGTTTATTATTATTATCTCACATGTCCAGCCTTGCAATATGACCCCTTCAGCCCACTGGATAGGGGTTGCTGGGGTCTGTTCATTTAGCCTTCAAACAAGGGGTAGGCCGAGATGCCATAAAGCTGACTTGTTTTACCAGCCCCAGTGACCTAACGCTACAGAACAAAAGACAGGACCCACACCCACACCCACACCCACACCCCACACAGGATAAAGCAGATCAATGTCTGCTGCGTGTCAAAGGACAGAACCCAGAGCAGGACAGGAAGTAATTATATATCGAAGAACAGGTGAAGAACACCTGAGCCGAAACGTTGCGTTTTCTCTCTTCTCTTTTCAGCCTGGAATAAACGTATTACTTTTTCCTTATCAAAGAACAGGACAAGCACTCAGATTGGGAGACCCTATATAAGCGCTGGGAAGCCCCTGCAAGGCGTCTGTCCTGTGGGGCAGACCCAGTGTGGGCTGCGGTCTTTATTGAGGCTTAATCACACTGCATCTGCACAAGACGTGTGTCCCCGTATTCCTCTGATGAAGACGTTCCCCCACAACAATCGTCAAAAAGGAGTGGAGTCATTTTACTCAGGAGAGCCACATTCTCCGGATTCCTGCCGGCTACAGCCGGAGACCCTCCCTGTCTGCAGGTGGTCAGAGAATTTCCCCTCCCCAAATTAAGAGGTGTTTTTTTTCCCCCCCAATTAAGCAATTAAGCAGGCTTAAGCGAAAAGGCATTTGGTCTCTCGCGCGCATAGGTAGGGGACAGAGACGCAGAGACGCTCGGTGGGTTTTTTCTCCTCGGGGTCATTTAACCAGAACAGTCCTGAAATATCTTACGGTTATCTAGCGCCCTTCCCTGCGCAGGGCTCCAAAATCGCCCACGTCCTCCTACCGATGTGCTAAAGATCCCTTCTTTTAACACAAGGGGGTGACTAGATCAGATCACTTTCTTGGCCAGACACAATTTCTTGTGTATTATTCAACTAGTTATTCTAAATAATGCAACCAGTCCCATCGCAGCCAGACCTGGATGAGTTTAAACCTCGTTTTTCTCCTCCTGTCCTTAATCAGATCACTTTATCGGCCCTATACAATGTCTTGCATTAGGGACGTGTCTTTTCACAGACCCCAGCTTGCTCTCCATGAGACACACAGACAGGGAGAGAAGCTGGGGGTCAGAGCACATTTATACGGTGCCCCTGGAGCAGCTGGGGTGAAGGGCCTTGCTCAGGGGCCCTACGGAGTAGGATTCCTCTGCTGGCCGCGGGATTCGAACCGGCAACCTCCCAGCCACAGGCGCGGATGTGAGCAGCTCCTCTTTTTCCCCCCAGCCTGGACCCCGTTAAATGTAGTAATAATAATAGCTGCTTACACTAATATAGCGCTTTTTCTGGACACTCCACTCAGAGCTCTTTCCAGGTCCTGGGGATCCCCCCCCCAACCCCCAGCAGTGTGTACCCCCACCTGGATGAGGCGCCAGTCCGCTCCCCACACCCCAGCTCTCAGTGGGGAGGAGAGCAGAGTGATGGAGCCAGTTCAGAGAGGGGGGTTATTAGGAGGCCATGAGGGGTAAAGGCCAGGGGGGAAATTTGGCCAGGACACTGGGGTAACACCCCTACTCTTCTCGAGAAACGCCCTGGGATTTTTAATAACCACAGAGAGTCAGGACCTCGGTTTGACGTCTCATCCGAAGGACGGCACCTGTTTACAGTCTAGTGTCCCCCGTCACTATACTGGGGCATCAGGACCCACACAGACCGCAGGGTGAGCGCCCCCTGCTGGCCCCACTAACACCTCTTCCAGCAGCAGCCTCAGCTTTCCCAGGAGTCTCCCCCTCCAGGTACTGACCAGGCTCACACCTGCTGAGTCTCCAGTGGGGCTGCCAGCGGGGAGCTGCAGGGTGACAGGGCACCTGGCTGCTGCTGCTGCTACTACTAAAATACGACAAGCAGCAGTAGTAGACGAAAGAGGCCTCTCTAAGTCCACACCTTAGGCCACCGTAAAGACCCCCGAGGGGCAGGAACTCAAATTTTAAAGAGTGAGGCAGTCCCGTGTCCCTGTCCCGTCAGTCTGAAGGGGTCGCCATTCTCTCCCCGCCCCCGCAACAGGGTAAAATATATTTCCTGGCGTCGGGGGTCCGAGACGGTCGCCCTGGCTCACGGCAGCCGTGAACAAGTTGCGTTTCCCCTTTCCTCCTCCCCCCTCCGCGACAAATTCAGAGTGACGCCAGAAATCTTACCTTCGTCCATTCTCCCACGGGTGGTGGGGGGGGAAGAGTCGATGATTTAATTTGACAAAATAAAATAAAATAAAAGGAGGCACAAAAGTTCGCCGGCAGCCTCTGATCAATCAGATTAATTGATTAATTGATGCCCTCCGTGTGAATGAATCCCCCCACCCCCTCTGCGTCGCCTGGTCCAGTTCGACGGGAACGGGAGCGAATCTCTGGAGCGGTCAGGGTGCAGGGCCGGGTCCGGAGGAGTGGGCGCCGGGCAGGGGCTGGTGAGAGCACGGAGTGGATGGCCACTCGCGTCCGGCTGTAGCTGCGACTGCTCCTGTTACACAACCGACCCGTCGGCTGCATGTGGAGGGCAGAAAGGGAGAGAAGAAAAAAAAGAAACGCCAACGGACGCGCACACACACCCCCCCCCCTTCCACCTAAAAAGAAATAGCTTAAAAAAACAAAAGAGGAGGATTGGGGCTTTATTGACACAGGCGCTTGCAAAACCGTACCTTTAAATAAGCCGTGATAACACAACCTCGCAGGTGGGTGGCGTCATCCGGCTGCTGATTGGCCGGGGCGGACGTAGGCGGGTCGGGCCGGGACTCCGCCATTGGCTGAGAGCGATAGACCGAGGGCCGGAGCTCTTCCTGCAACAGTAGGGTGAGCCGGCAGGCGCCCCGCTCATTGGCCCCGGAGTAAGACGTGTGGTTTTCTCTCTCTTAACTTTTCGGGATGCTCTTGCAGAATTCACCGTGCGGGACACTACGCTATCCCCCCCCCCCCCCCCACAAAAAAAAACACGCTGACTTGCAGAATAGACTGCAACCGCTGGCTGAACCCGTGCCCGTAAAAGCCAGGCTGTCGTGCCAGATGGCCGCGTCGAGCGATCAATCGATAGGGCAGCCAAAGTTCCGGGGCGGCGGTCAAACGTGTTGGACCTCCGACGTGTCATTTGTGAGGCAGGAAGCAGCGAGACCCGGTGTGAGGCGTTGAAGCGCGAACGACAGATAGCTCAGAGCGGTGTACCAGCAGCCATATCACTCTGCAGCTCCCCGCTGGCAGCCCCACTGGAGACTCAGCAGGTGTGAGCCTGGTCAGTACCTGAAGGGGAGACTCCTGGGAAAGCTGAGGCTGCTGCTGGAAGAGGTGTTAGTGGGGCCAGCAGGGGGGCGCTCACCCTGCAGTCTGTGTGGGTCCTAATGCCCCAGTATAGTGACGGGGGACACTAGACTGTAAACAGGCGCCGTCCTTCGGATGAGACGTCAAACCGAGGTCCTGACTCTCTGTGGTCATTAAAAATCCCAGGGCGTTTCTCAAAAAGAGTAGGGGTGTTACCCCGGTGTCCTGGCCAAATTTCCCCCCTGGCCTTTACCCATCATGGCCTCCTAATAACCCCCCTCTCTGAACTGGCTCCATCACTCTGCTCTCCTCCCCACTGAGAGCTGGGGTGTGGGGAGCGGACTGGCGCCTCACCCAGGTGGAGGTACACACTGCTGGTGTTAAGGGGATCCCCATTACCTGTAAATTGGAGGGGAGTGTCCAGAAGAGTGCTATATAAGTGTAAGCAATTATTATTATTATAATATCTACAGTACGTCCACTTTAAATCAGCCGGTTGTGAAGACCTGTAGCTGTAGACTGTGAGATGCGATCAGTCTCCTGTGACAAGACAATAAGTTATACTGTAATAAGTCAGTTGGTTCAGTCCAGATCACGAATGGCCAGAGGTGGTCTTTGACAGCTATTCAGAGAGCTTCTTTCGTTTCCCTTACGTGACTGAGCACAGGAGCTGCACACATGATCAAAACGAAAATGAGCCCGGGTGTGTTTGAACAGTGACCCCCAAAAAAGCCGACCGGACTTCTGGTGACGTCACCAGCATCTGGGGTGGCATTCCCTGCTATGAATATAAGGTTTGCTCAGGCCCCAGGGGGTATAGTGGCACAGTGGCCAGGATTGCTGCTGCCTCCCAGTGCTGGGGCCCCGGGTTCAATTCTGGACCTGGGGTGCCGTCTGTGTGGAGTTTGCATGTTCTCCCTGTGCAAGTTGGGGCCGGTGGGAGTCTGTGTGTCGTCCAAGATGTTTACGGCTTGTTTCTTAATGTCTTCTACAGACCCAAAGCATTCAGTTCATTAAAGACACAGTCACCTACAGAGAAAACCTTGGATCCTGGTAAGATTTTTTTTTTAACGACAAAGTAAATCAAATCATTTGATTACGATCACATGGGTGGCACAGGGGTCACCGTTGTTGCCTTTGGAGCCCTGGTTTTAATTCCGGACCTGGGGTGCTGTCTGGGTGGAGTTTGCATGTCCCCCCCCCCCCCCCATGTTTGTGTGGGTTTCCTCCAGGTGCTCCGGATTCCTCCCAGAGTCCAAAGAGACACTGGTGGGTTAACCGGACTTCTGGGAAAACTGGTGTGAGTGTCTGTGTGTGCCCTGTGATGGACTGGCGTCCCATCCAGGGTGTACCCTGCCTCGAGCCCGTTGCTTGCTGGGATAGACTCCCCTGCGACCCTGAATCGGATTGAACGATCAGAAAATGGATGAATGGATGATAAGGCCCGAGAAAGCTTAAAAACCACAGAGTGGTTGTTTTTTCTTTCTGGTTGTTCCCATCAACAAACATTCTTGAAGGACCGCTCATGTACAGTACGAATGCTTTGGCTGCCTGCGTACACAGTAGACTCGTGCTTCCCAAACGGAGACGTGTCCTAGTCGAGGCATAAATGCTGCGCCTTCAGTCTGATGGCTCAGACAGGGGCAGTAAATTAAGCGAGCCTGTTTCCTGGCCACGCAGAACCCCTTGCGAATCAATTATTGACTAATAATGACCTTTGGATCTGCACAGTTGGAAGCTGGCATGCTGGAAAATACACTTGAACTCGCTACACTGTCACCCCATGCCAAGTTTGTGCATTGCCTTCATCACTTCAGTCTGTTTGTCTTCTACTAGAATCCAACCCATACTTACTGGGAAGTGCATATGTGCATCAGCAATCATCCTGTGCACTTCCGTACCTGTGTAAATCCTTTATATTCACCACAATTGACCAACTCCAAACCCTATGTTGGCGATTTCTGGAAACCGCTTACTGATAAGCTACAGGGAATGGAAACACAAACAACAGAGGACAAACACCAGGCTTGCACTGGGAGTTAAGCAGGGATTACAGCCTGGCACACATTCTCCAGTGCGTGTCAACAGAGGACAAATGGGTTTTGTCTGAAAACGACTTATAACTTTCACATGAAAAGCTGATTCAGTCCTGTGTTCCTTTTTTTGTAATGTAGTCCGTCCAAGCTATACACAGGCCAGCATGGTGGTTGGTATTGCAGTGCTGGGGTCCCAGGATCAATTCCTGGGGGGTGCTGTCTGTGCGGAGTTTGCATGTTCTCTCTGTGGGTTTCCTCGGGGTGCTCGGGTATCACTTTGTCTGACGTCTCAGAAATCGGTCCTGCATTGAGGCAGCTTTCTGTTTTACCCACACAGAAGCGTACAGGACACACGGCCTGTGCAATGAAACAGTTCTGTCACGTGAAGCAACATGTAACATGTGTTTGTAATGTCCTCATCTCCTGGTTTACTGGCTAGCTGCCATGTCACCCTGCAACTTGCAATTGGCAGCCCACTGAAGCTCAGCAGGTGAGAGAGCCTCACCAGCTCTTTACAGGTCATGGGGATCCCCTCCACCCCCAGCAGTGTGCAGCCCCACCTGGATGAGGCGCCAGTCCGCTCCCCACACCCCAGCTCTCAGTGGGGAGGAAAGCAGAGTGATGGAGCCAGTTCAGAGAGGGGGGTTATTAGGAGGCCATGATGGGTAAAGGCCAGGGGGGAAATTTGGCCAGGACACTGGGGTAACACCCCTACTCTTCTCGAGAAACACCCTGGGATTTTTAATGAGCACAGAGAGTCAGGACCTCAGTTTTACGTCTCATCCGAAGGACGGCGCCTTTTTATAGTACAGTGTCCCCGTCACTATACTGGGGCATTAGGACCCACACGGACTGCAGGGTGAGCGCCCCCTGCTGGCCCCACTAACACCTCTTCCAGCAGCAGCCATCAAACCAAGTTTATGCCACATATTGACTGGACAGTCTGGACTGGAAATGCTGGGATTGGCAAGGCTGACTGGATAGACTGGACTGGAAAAGCTGGGATCAGTGAGGCTGACTGGAACAAGATGGGATTAGTGAGGCTGACTGGACAGACTGGACTGGAAAAGCTGGGGTCAGTGAGGCTGACTGGACAGACTGGACTGGAAAAGCTGGGATCATTGAGGCTGACTGGGCAGAGTGGATTGGAAAAAGCTGGGATCAGTGAGGCTGACTGGAGGGACTGGACTGGAAAAAGCTGGGATCAGTGAGGCTGACTGGACTGGAAAAGTTGGGATCACCGAGGCTGACTGGAAGCCTGGGGATTCAAGGCAGGGAGGACACCTGGCTGTGGGACAGCTGACAGGACAGGAAAAGCTGCTCAGTGCAGCACTGCTAGCGAGCAGCATCAGGAGGCTCAAAGCAATGCAACGGCTAGGAGATTTGGGATCTCGCAACGCCAACTTCCTGAAGCAGGCAGGGAAGTGCATTATTCAGGGCAACTCAATGTCAGAGCACTGAATCAGCGCTGTCTTGGGCTGGTTCCCTCTAAGCCGAGCGCGTGTGCGCACACAGGAAATTGAACTGCGCCCAAAAAATTCAATTCCCCCCAAAAGATGCTAATAATAAAATGAACACGGTCGTCAGTTGAAAAATGCTCTGGATGCGAGAGGTCCACCTTGGCTGTGTGTGTTATTCTTGCTACTCAATCATCGATATCGATGCTCTCGTAGTCTCATACCTCCCTGCTCCTGCCCGCTCGGACACTCGGTCTCTATGACTGGGCTCGTGGAATAGCCATCCCGGATCTTTTGGATCTCTATGCTTCTATGAGGATGGCTATATTAACAAAAAAATAATTTCAGGTTTACAATTTGACATACACTCAGTTTAGTGCGCAGAAGGTTTTTGTCACTGGGGAAGAAATTTGCACAACTTGAAATTTTGGGGCGCACAGGCCATTAGAAATTAGAGGGAACTTTGGTCTTGGGGCTTCACTGTGGTGATTAATTAGACGGACCATTGGCTGATGGGGGAGGGTTGCTAGGATTGGCCGACCGCAAGTGCTCATGGGAATACTACGGTTACCCACAGGCAGCATGATTCCCAGCCTGGACGTGACACCTCAGGTGTACTTAGGTGAATGACTTCCCTGACTCTTCACCTCTTAAAGGACATTTCCCAGGGCAACCAAACTCTCAGAGCTCCTCATTTGTGTGAGGAATACATGTTACTTTTACACATTTATAAGCGAAAGAGGCCCCATCTGGGTCATTTGATCATCAGCGGCTAATTGATCTAAAGATCTCATCCACCTGTTTCTCAAAGGAAGCCAGCGAATCGGCGTCAGCAATATGGCCGCACAGCTGGTTCCACACTCCTACCGCTCTCGGTGTAAAGAGGGGCCTCCTTTCCTGACGGGAGGATCTCATCCAGCTGTGTCTTGAGAGAAACCAGAGTTATCGTCTTCAGCCACGGGGCTGGGCGGCTTGCTCCACCCCCCTTTGTGTAAAGAAGCGCCTCGTCTCCTGACTGGAGAATCTGACCGGGCTGTTTCTCAAAGAAACCCAGGCTTCAGCAACGTGGCTGGGCAGCTTGTTTCGGGACTCCAACAATAAATAAACAAAACAATAGGATCAAACTTGAAAGCTCTTCCTTGAGAGCAGGCCAGAGGATGGATAAATATACAATATAGGTGAAAACCTTTTTTTGTCCACGAAACACACATTTACAAAGGTAAAACTTATTGATTTCTCACACATTTCAACAGTATAGAAACTAAAATTGCACTTCACTGTCACAGTTAACTCTTTTCACTGTGTGCTCTATGAAATACGAGGGATTTCAAATATTATCTATATGAAACAATTATCTGAAACACGAAGAAGCCAATATTTACAGTCTGTACGCTCTCTTTTTTTGTAGAATTTGGTAATTAACTCACAAATGCGAGTCAGCAAGTGGTACATTAATACGTACCGACCACATCAGTTTCGATTTCAGGGTGAGAATTAGGTCAGTTTATCAGATTCGCGTTAGTGAAGCTGTTAAACTAAAATTTAAGTTAAAAAGGGACATTATTATTATTTTGTAGGCGCCTTAAAAAAGTAATTGCCGTACGTTTTCTTGCGCACTTGTACGAGTATTTGCAGAGTTTTTTTTTTTTAATGAAAGCGGACGGGGCGCATTCCGCGGACGCCTCGTCAACAGACGGTTGCTTAGTAACACAGTACCTGGAGGACCCGCTCGCCGGTATTTTCGTCGTCTCCGATTGGCCCGGATCACCGAGCTCTTCCGTTACGCGGCCGCCGCCGCTGCCCAATGACATCGAGAGGCGTCGGGACGAGCGTCCAGGCGGGCCAATAGCACTTCGACTTCCGTTTCCTCTGGCCCCGTGATCGGGGCGTGGCTTTCGACAGGCACGTCGCTGATCCAATCGGAGGCTGCGAACGCGGGCAGCTGGAGGGCGGGGTGGGAAGCGCGAATTAGCGAAGGAGGAAGAGAGGCCATTTTTTTTTTACAGGGGTTTGGTTTCCGAGGTGCGTGAAGTGAAGGTAATTCAACCGACTAGTTTGGCGCTTCTTTTTTTCCCTCTAAAACATGGTTTTCAGAGCTTTGGTATATTCTGTGGATTTTGAAAATGGGACGCAGTGATGAAAGTGTTTTCCTGTTGTTTTTTTCGGGGGAAGTAGTCGTTAACCGTATTAGAATTGAAAATGTTGAAACTACGCACTGTGGGCTGTGAACTTTAGACTGCGTTTTAATTACTTAGCATACTTAATAAAGTGCTCTCACGACTGCTGTGGTAAGTTTAATGGAAGAATTTCTATTTTTAAATAATTGGAGACAACGTAGCGTGATATTATCGCTTTCTAGACGGGTTTCGTTATTTTTGTCGTTACCAGGCCGTCGTTTCTGGACGCGATGTTAAGTGTCATTTTTGGGAATTTCGGCGATCAGATCTGAAGTGAGGGAAAGTGGCATGATACCTGTTTTTTCTTTTAACTTTGAAACCCGAGTTTCGTTTTGGCTTTCGGCGGTGTTTTCCAGGCGAGGCTTTCGGGCTGAGTAGTTGCTATACTTTCCGGCTGAACTTTTCGGGGGAGAAGCGCAGAAGTTTGGCACTGTATACAAAGCGATCGGTACAAAATGGCTCGGTTTTACTTTGTCCGAGTTGGGGGTTTTTTTTGTCGAATTTGGACTTATGCACGCCCTGAAGCTGTTTGGTGCTTCGAGTTTGTATCCGGTTGGAACGCGGAAGTGCGCTTATCGCTGCTTTGCACAGCCCGACGGCCGGCAGGATCGAATTCCGCCTTTGGAAGGGAAGGATCGATTGGAAAGACATCCAGGTCGGGGCGGATGGGCTCGCCGGTGGCTAATATTGACGCTTTCGCGAGGATTGCAAACCTGGATCGGCCGCCCTTTGCCTCATTTCCTCGTTCGCCGAGATCGGAAAGTGAAACCAGGGAGAGAGTTCGGGCCAGTTGGCAGTGGTGCAGCTCTGGAGAGGGTTAATGGAGTCTGACCTCTCGAAGGCTTGGGGGGCAGGAGTCACTTGAAACAACTTCCGGCGCTGTAGTGAGCCTTGCTGCAAGTCTCATAGCGCTGGGGGGGCTCTTGGATCTGGGGTGCAGTCTGGGTGGAGTTTGCATGTTCTCCTCGTGTTCGGGTGGGTTTCCTCCCGCAGTCCGGAGACATGCTGGAGAGTCTAGGGAAGTCGGTCCTGGTGCGCGCGCGAGTGTGTGTGTTTGTGTCTTCTGTCTCTCTGTGATGGATTGGCACGTCCCGTCCAGCGTATGTGCCCGTTGCTTGCTGGGAGAGACTCTGGCGCTGAATTGGAAGAAGCCGTTAGAAAAGAAGAAATTTCTTCTTCACAGGCAGCGTGCCTTGACGATTCATTAGGCAGCGCGGAGCTGGGACGGCGGCGTTAAGCGTTTTACGAAATGAAATCTTGTTTTTAGGCTTTCGCCTAAAGGCTGCTCGCTCTCTGCACTGTTTCCTGGTTAAATCAGGTAGAAGCGTGGGGTCTTTCAAGCCGTGCGGGCTGTGGGTTCGAACCCCTTGCAGGATGTTTCCGCACAATCCTGGGGCACAGAGTACCAGCATCTGGAGGAGGAGAGATGCTCGGTGTGAAACTCTCTTGGGCATCATTCCATAATAATAATAATTGCTTACACTTATAAAGCGTTTTTCTGGACCCTCCACTCAGAGCTCTTTCCAGGTTCTAGGGATCCCCTCCACCCCCAGCAGTGTGCAGCCCCACCTGGATGAGGCGCCAGTCCGCTCCCCACACCCCAGCTCTCAGTGGGGAGGAGAGCAGAGTGATGGAGCCAGTTCAGAGAGGGGGGTTATTAGGAGGCCATGATGGGTAAAGGCCAGGGGGGAAATTTGGCCAGGACACCGGGGTAACACCTCTACTCTTTTCGAGAAACGCCCTGGGGTTTTTAATGACCACAGAGAGTCAGGACCTCGGTTTTACGTCTCATCCAAAGGACGGCGCCTGCTCACACCTGCTTAGCTTCGGTGGGGTGCCAGTTGTGAGTTGCAGGGTGATATGGCTGCTGGCTATATCAAAAATGTTTCCATTTTTTTGGCCACTCCCTGTACTTGACTCGGATTGCTCTAGCAGACCCGGGTGTATGTATAACTATATGTCCACATTGGCGTAGAAACACCCCCACATCGATTATCGGGCATTTCCTCAGGCCCTCTGCTGATCAGCAATACCTCACGCTCCATAGCAGTGATCAGGAGGGTGCGATTGAAACCATTTTGCCCCTCAACTGCCCCCAGTTAAATCGGTTTCGGCTAATTCTTTCATTCAGTTGAGAGACGTTTCATGCCAGCGTTTTATATCTGAGAAATATAAAGGACGCAGTCTGGTTTGCTTTTTCGTTTTGCCCTGATGTCTGGATATTGGTAGTCTGTCCGAAGAGCACTGGGCGTACCGTCTGCTGCACTTATTTTGCATTAAAGTATACTGAGCAGCATAATATAGATCATTTGGATAGCTTTCTTTGCGTTTGACAGCCCCAGCAAAAAGAGTTAGCCATTTGGTGAGGTAAATGCAGTGCTTACAGAAAGTCTACAGCCTTCCAAAGTAACATATGTTGTTGTCTAACAGCTTGAAACCAAGATGCAGTAAATCAGAATTCGTTTATACATTGCAACACACAACCTCCAAGTGAAAGACAAATGTTCAAACATTATAAATGGAAAGATGAGAAAAAATGAGTTGAATAAGTGTACACAACCCTTAGTAATTAGCAATTGGAAATGATCTCTGGTGTATCCTGTTTGCTTCCAAATCACACCACAACCTAATCCCTTCCACACCCCTGTGGTCAACTGGAATGATTTGGAATGATTTCAGAATAAAATCAGCTGTTCCTCGAGGTCTCCTCTGCTTGGTACTGCATCTCAATGTGAAGACTCAGCTATGGCTAACGAGGAGCAATCATCCCTCTGGGATAAAGATGTGGGAAGGCACAGAGCAGGAGATAGGTATAAAAAGATCTCTAAGGCCCTTGGGGCACGGTCCAGACGATAATTAAAGGGAGAAAGAATCAGTATTGATGAGCGTATTTCAAACCACAGTGGAAGTCAGATATACACAGTGTAAAACCTCCAATTGACATCACAAACTAGAGGAAATTTCTAGCTCTGCACAGCGCCATGTTCTGTGCTTCAGAACGAGGCAGCAGGACTTCTGGTGAGGTGAAGTGGCCCTGTGACACTGTAAACAAGCAGGCTTGTGGATCCAGCTCTTCTAATCCAGTAGAAATACTGCTCTCCTCTCCCAGACGGTTTCACTGACAAATACTACTCACTGGTTAACTCTGCCTGCGGATCACGCTGGAACATTTCTGCGGTGAAATGGCTGCTGCACAACCTGTACTTAATCACTCGTACATCTCAGTACATTAGTCATCACAGGGACTAGTGAGCAGGAAGGGCTGCTTCAAGTCACCATTCGCGCAAGCTCTCGACAACATGGCGACTTATAGTACTTTCACAAAGTTCACGATTCGGTGCTTAATTTTGAATTTTTGAAATTTTGCAATACCATCAAAGAATTTATTTTGTTACCGAGATTTACCGGTATGAGAAATTGGGATGGCAGCTCTTCTTTAAGAAGTGGAAGGGGTATGGCACCAGCAGGACCCTGCTTAGATCAGGCCATCCGTCCAAACTGGATGATCAAGCAAGAAGGAGACTCATCAGAGAGGCTACCAAGAGGAGCTGTTATGACTAAGGCTGGTCAAAGTGTGCATATGCCAGAAACCTATGACATATGGCAAAGTTATTCCAAAATCTGCACAGTTATGTTAAGTAAGTGGTAAGGAGAAAGCCATACTCCAAAGGTCAACTTGTGTTTCGTCTGAGATATGCAAAATAGCACCTTGGACTCTGAAGTCGTATGGAGAACAGGTTTGTGGTCTGACTAAACAAGGATGTTGAGGCCTCAGTGCAAAACATTTCATTTGGCGAAAACCAAATAGTGCATGTCACCCACAAAACACCATCCCTACTGTAAAGCATGGTGGAGATGGCATTCTGTTAGGGGGAGGGGTTTTCTGTAGTAGGGGCCTGGGCCACTGGTTAGGATTGAAGGGAAACCGGACAGAGCAAAAGACAGCAGGATTCTCAAAGAAATGCTGTTGCCCTTTGCAAAGAAACAGGGAAGGATGTTCACCTTTTGGCATGACAACGAAGCCAAGCGCACAGCAGTAGGAGAACAGCAAGGTAAATGTCTCCAAGTGGCCCAGTGGGAGCCCTGGCCTCAATCCAATCGATAATCCGTGGATTGCCTTGAGAGTTGCAGTTCATCACGAATCTCCCCACAACGTGGCCCAGCATGAAAAGTTCTTAGAGCAATGGCCCCAACGTGGCCAAATCTACACACCTTTCCGAACTGAAGTGGGGCTGTCACTCAAGTCAAAGGGGTTTTTCATTTTTAATTGATTTTCAGGACGTTAAAGCGTTTGCCCGGCGCTTGGAGGCTGTGTGTTACGCCGCAAACATAAAGGTCAGATACGTTCGGACTGACCGTGTCTTGGTTTTGGGCCACAAAATGCGTGACTTTGGAAGGGCCGTGTTGTACGTTCTATAGGCGCTCTACCTTCTTTATCGCCTCTTTGCATCATCCAAAGACTGTAAGACTGACGGTCTTCACAGGAAGAACCGCAGGTACGTCACCTGACGAAAGCTTTCCTAGCTTGTGAGTAAAGGTGCCGGCCGTGGAGGAGGAGGGAATGTCTCGGGGGCGGGGGACGAGTGGCGCTCATTTGTGCACCTTTGGTCTCTCCCTTTGCGTAGCGAGGCACTGAAAGATGGTGAAGGTCTTCGTGGGGAACCTGCCCTCGGAGGCGACGACGGACGAGCTCCAGGCCCTGTTCTCCCAGTATGGCACGGTCACGGAGTGCGCCATCATCAAGAACTACGCCTTCGTGCACATGGAGGACCGCAAGGCCGCCACCAAGGCCATCCGCAGCCTGCACCTCTACAAGCTGCACGGGCTGCCCATCAACGTGGAGGCCAGCCACGGCAAGAACCAGGGCCCCACCAAGCTGCACGTGGCCAACATCGACAAGGCCTGCACCAGCCAGGAGCTGCGCGCCCTCTTCGAGGAGTACGGCACAGTCACCGAGTGCGATGTGGTGAAGAACTACGCCTTCGTGCACATGGCCAACTCCGAGGAGGCCACGGACGCCATCAAGGCGCTGGACAACATCGACTTCCAGGGTAGGGCGCGGGCGCGTCGTCCTCTGGTGTCTGTCTTGGGCTTGGGCGTCTTGTCGTGCCTGGCAAGAGCCGACCGTAATGCCGGATGCCGTACGGTCTTAACCGTTGCCTAAGGGACCCGAACCAGTGGTGATCCTGACTACCTATGTAGAGATATAATGGGACAAAAGCAGTTGGGAGCCATGAGCTCCCCTTGGTGGAGAGGTAGCTGGGATCATTCGCTGCAGGTGGCTGGTTAAGAGGTATGAGCTGTTTTTGGACCGCACTGAAGTCAGCGTGGAGGTTGCTGGGTGCGTTGATCCATGTTAGCAGGGGAGCTGGCGGTTCTTTGAAGACACTGGTTTCTTAGAGCGGCAACGAAGGGTTGCCGAGCTGGAAAACGTGACGGTTTGGCTTGGAGCAGCACGCTGGTCAATCTCGCAAAGGGGCTGGAGAGCGGGAAATCGATGTTAACTAAGTTCGGCGGTCTGAATTTTCCTGCTCGCGTTCCCGCATGGATGGGTTAGCCGCGTGCTCGCAGAGGTCTTGTCCAAACCTGTTAGCTTAACTCTGTAAGCTAGGGGGGCGCCACCAGGGCGAAGGATTTTGCGTTGAAACGAATTAGGCGTGTCCAAGCTTAAGAATACGGGTTTCTTGAAAGATCAGAAGTGGTCGGGGGGGGTTCAGTGGGTGCCCAGCATTGACTCCTGTTTCTTTTAAAGGCAAACGGATTCACGTGCAAATCTCTACGAGTCGCCAGCGAACTGGGGAGGAGGAAGATGGACAGTACCAGCAGGGGCCGCCAGGGAGGCCAGGGTTCTGGGGCCCCAAATGGCCCGACCAAAGGCCTGACCCTGGCCCGTCTGGCTTCTACGGAGGCCGATTCAATCACCCGCCTGCTTCCTACGGCCACACGTACCCTCCGCCCCCGCCTCCTCCTCCTCCTCCACCCCCTCCCCCGAGAAGGGTGCCCTACCCAGACCGCGCCTCAGCCTACGAGCGAGAGCGGTACGGGGTGGTGGACTACTACGAAAAGTACCGGGCCCGCCCTTACGGCATCACCTCTTACGAGGAGCGGCGCCTAGGCTCCATCCCCCCACCTCCGCCCCCTCCCGCTTCCTCGGCCATAATGAGGGAGCGCTTGCCCTCCTCCGCCCCCGGTCTCTATGAGCGCCGCCCGCTCCCTCCACCGCCGCCGCCCCCCCCCACCTCCGCGGGCCCGGGCTCAGGCTCCTCGTACTACCCGCGGGACCGCAGCCCCCTCCGGCGGCCGGCCCCGGCCTCGGCGGCCCCCGCGGGGAACGGCTACGCGTACGAGCGCTCCCGCCTCTCCCCGGTGTCGTCGTCGGTGCCCAGGAACCCCGCGTACGGCCTGCCCAGAGCCAGGGACCCCTACGCGGACCGGGCGCCGCCCCCGCCCCCACCGCCACGCTACGCTTACTAACCACACGCGCACACACACGCGTCCAGACAAGGTGAGAAGAGGTCCACGCCCGGGCTGGGTCCGGGCGGGTGTGGGGTTGGGGGGGGGATTGTGGGAGAGAGGGGGGTGGGGGTTCGCTGCCGATCGCGTGTGCCAGCAAAGCCAACTCATGCCTCTCCAAAAGCTACGTCCCTGGAGAAAGCAATCGGGTGACTTTGTGAGCGAGCCATCGCAGAGATCGCCATAGGTCAGGCTTTGGCAGAACTCGGGGAAAAAAGCCCTGCAAGGTGTCAGGGCACCCGAAAGTCTTCATTGGCCTGTGGAGGCCCAAAGACGCCTAGTTGTAAATATTTAAACATGGGCTGAACTACAATGTCTGCCTTTTAAAACCTCGTCACCCCTCAGAATTAATTGCTTAATTAATAGTCAGTTTTTTTTTAAATATAAGGTCTAAATCTTAAAGTGTATTTACCGAATAAATAAAAAGCAAGTTTTCTTAATGGGATGGTTTTAAACTTAATGCTACGGGCCTTATAAAACGGAGAGGATTCTTGCTCTGAGGTTGCACCAGTGGCCTTTTCCTTTGGGAACGAAAGCCTTCATTACACTTCACTCAACAGGTCTTGCTTTATTCTGAATTTACAATATGGGCTTTTTTTTTTGCGGCGTCTTCTTGCCGACGAAACGGAAAGAAGCTCGACTTAAAATAAACCCCCCCCTGCGTGGTTTCCTTGAGTCGAATCATCGTCGCTCAGGAGTGTAAATACGTGCCAGGGTTCAATTTAAAAATCAAATCAAATTTAAATTGTTCAATGTCAACAAAAACGTGCGCTGTCTTGGCAACATATACCACAAAAAAACAACAACAACAAAACCCCGGTTGATTTGAATTTGATTTGCTCTCGTTTCAGGTTTATATTTACCGCGCCGAGATCGTCGTTCCCTGATGCACACGCGACGCACTATCGCCCCCTTGTGTTGAGGCGGACCGCTCTTTTGTTTTTCCGTTCTCCTGCGGCTCGGAACGGGAAGGATAGTGGCACCCGCCTGCTCGTCTTTAAAGATGTTTTTTTGGGGTTTTTTTTTTAATGTATATTTAAAAACTCTCGTTCCCGTTGGCTTCTCGCGAACATGGGAGACGTTAATTCTGCCCTCATCCTCTTTCTCTCTCTCTCCTTGTGTTCATTCCTCTTTAATTCGAGAGCTCCTGAGCCGGCCGGCACTCTGCTGAGAGGTCGGGGCAGTTCGCTGAGCTTCATGTAAAACTTGTCCCACTCCTGGTTGAAACCGGGCATGTCAAATCTCAGTTCTAGTTTTTACCCTCGTTAATTGGTTAAAGTAACAGCCCTGTGCAACATGTTGAGCGGGCGTCAATATCAAATCTAAAAATTAAGGGGATGCCTCTTCTCCAGCGAAAGACCTAAAATCAGTGTCAAATTCAGCACAATGTTGACCAGTTAATTAACTTTCAAATGGAATCAAACCTCGGGTTTGACAAGTCTAGTTTTATACCTTTGGTGCAAGAAATGTGTTGTTTTTTTTTTACCTACCTGTTGCGAGATTGTGATTTTTTTTATTGTTAGGAGAAGCGTGAGTCGCTTAAACGCCCCGAGAGAATCAACCAAAGATCTGATCGCCTTTGGCCCAGCAGATAAGCAGCAGGCCTTTCAGTTCTTCAAAGCCGGTGCGATTCAATAAGACGGCGACACAAAGGCGTTGCATTTGTCCAAAAGTGCCCGATATAGCTCTGAATTCACGGGGTTTTGCAAAGTCGAGAAAACAGCCAATCAATCGGGAAGCATCGTTTTCTGAACTGGATCGTTTTGGGGTTGTTTTGCTTTTTTTTTTGGCTTTAACGTTTTCAGTTTTTAATAAAAATGGATTTAAAACGAAACCGGTTGCTGTTGCGTGCGCCTGACTTAATTTCCCTTCTGTCTTTCGACCCCCCCCAGCCTGAAACAATTTAGCGAGTGCGGAGGAGTTCAAGACGCTGGCTGTCTCGGTGTTCAAATCTGAATCTGAAAAGGGGCTCCTGCAATTTTTCTCATTTTAAAATATTTGCTGCCGAGAAAAGTTAATTTTAGCGTCTCCCGTTATTATTAATCCCCTCTTTGTCCCGCACTGAGCTGCGTTGCTGTCAGTCTCTTGATTTCTCTTAAATTGCTTAATGACTCCATACTTCAATGACGCAAACTCGTGCTCGCCCCAGCGACACCTCCGACGAGCTGTTTAAAAAAAATGCCCGTTGTAACACGTGGGGGGTGGGGGGGGGCTAATCTATTAAAAAGATCGGTTTTCTCCTCCCTGTTTGCATGGCCCGAAAAAAACCCAAACCAAACTTATCTCCGAGGCACCGAACGCTGCAAAGCCTGGAGCGCTTCTGCGCTGGAATCACGGAGGACATGGACGAAGGTCGCTAGGCTAGATCTCGGGCTCGGGTTTGTCTGCTACCGCCCCATGCATAGGGTCCCCTCCTGGAGTGAATTTCCCTTCGCATGTCATCACCTGAGCCCCCCACCCCCCATCTCCGACAGCCGGCAAAACTGGAGGTAAGTTGAGCGGATCTGTAGGCGCGGGTCTCCCCAAGTTCGACCGGAAGTGTTGGAGGGGAGGCGCCACTCAGGTAAGATTGGCTCCTGTGCCATTTGCAGGAGGTTTCAGCATGCAGACTGCATGCTGGGATGGGGCTAGCCCATCAGGATTTGTGTGTGAAGGCAGCGCATTGCCGTTCATCTGCCGAATCCATGTCGGTCCGAAGGGCATTGAGGCATTTTCCATCAGTGAGAGGTCCGATCTCGAGAGGGGTTTCCCAAAAAACACTTCCAAGCCTCATCGACACTTGGATGTGTCCAGGACGGCTCCTCTCAAAGAGCGCATGCAAGAGCACTCATCTGCGGATCGAAACCAGAGCCCATCTGGAACTCAAGGCCACAATTCTCTTTTGCTGCCCCCCCTGCTGGTTGTAGAGACGAGGGTCTCTTGGGTGTGCACCATTTTGAAACTCGGAAAGCCTGCAAAACAGAAACCGGGATGTTGATTCCGTGCAGTTCCGGATGGATTGGGATCATTCCACCCCTGCTTGCCGATTCTTCTTCTTCGCTGGATCTCGTAAAGAAAGCAAACAGATCTGCTGCCTTCATGGCATGTGCCCCTCTTGTTTAAGTGAGGCAATCCAGCGGAAGCAATCTTGGGACTTGTCTCGCTGCTTGTTAAGAGTGGAGAAAACTGAAGAATTTCCCTTCTCTCCTTCGGAGGAGTCTCTCTCCCATCTGCCCTCGCCAGGCCGCTGACTCAACGATAAAGAAAAATGGCAACCGTCTTAAACAAAGGGGTTTAGGTGGGGAGCTGCATCAGCCCGCGTAGGCTGCTAAGGAACAAGCATTAGGTTTATTCCAGGCTGAAAAGAGAAGAGAGAAAAAACGTGACATTTCGGCTGTGGAGCCTTCTTCAGGTGTGAGGTGTCAATCGTGTCACAAAGTTCATATTTAAAGAGTAAATCGAGGGCAGTGACCCTGTAGTGTGTGTGGGTCCTAATGCTCCAGTATAGTGACGGGGGACACTAGACTGTAAACAGGCGCCGTCCTTCGGATGAGACGTAAAACCGAGGTCCTGACTCCCAGGGCGTTTCTCGAAAAGAGTAGGGGTGTAACCCAGGTGTCCTGGCCAAATTTCCCCCCTGGCCTTTACCCATCATGGCCTCCTAATAACCCCCCTCTCTGAACTTGCTCCATCACTCTGCTCTCCTCCCCACTGAGAGCTGGTGTGTGGGGAGCGGACTGGCGCCTCATCCAGGTGGGGGTACACACTGCTGGGGGTGGAGGGGATCCCCATGACCTGGAAAGAGCTCTGAGTGGAGGGTCCAGAAAGGCGCTATATAAGTATAAGCAATTATTATAATGATTAGTGTCTGGAAAACCTCTGGAAACAATATGGGAAAGACCCAGTTAATTTTTCTGGATCCTTAGGATGGGGAATTGGGTGTTTTTTATGTGCCTTTTCCCCATGCCTCACTTTCCCTTGGCTTTTGCAAGAGGGCTCTGGTTTCTTCCTACCTTCCAGACTCGGGCGGTGGTATTTAATTGGCATCTCCAGATTATCCCTGTGTGAGCCCTGCTGTGGACTGGCATCCCACATGGTGCAAGGCGGATTCCCAGACAGTTTTTTGCCCATTTCCTTGCCAGGAATCGTTTTCTGATGACAGGCGGTCTAGAAATTGGTCAAGGCCTGCTGCTTCTAAATGTTTCGTGCTGAGGGTGCATCTGCTGGTACTCGGCTTTATTTTCTGTTTGAATTTGGAGTAAAATCCTCCGTTTGCCAGTTGTCGTCCTGACCCCGGATTCAGAGACTGGAGTGAAAACTGAATTTCCACAACCCTGGCTTTGTCGTTTCTGCCCTCAGCAGACAATTTGGAAGATGAAAGTTGCGCATTGTGCCGCTTGATCTTACTGGGAAAAACTGCACCGAAAAAAGATAGTGATTTCCTTCCCTTTTTTTGAGAACACATCCGACTTGTGCATGTGACATTGTTTTAATTCCAGAAACAATAAAAATGTCTTAAAATGTCATCTCTTTGCCTCAATAAAAGAAAGCTGAATCTTCCTCTTGTTTGCTTTGTATTCATTGTCGTTTCAGTTCGAGAGGGATGCAGGCATCTACTTGGGGCATTCTGGGATCGCTTGCAAGAGGATGTTTTTCTGTAGTTTTATAGTTTTGTTTTTAAAGCCAGTTTCTGGTTAGGAATTTTTACAAATTTCTGAAAGTTGGTTTAACAGAGACCTGCCAGTTTTAGTTCGGTTATGCCAAAGTATTCAGACCCTTGACCAATTCTCTCATCTTACTGAATTACAAATCCTACATTGAAATTTTGTGTCTGCAGTATTATTTCAAAGCACTGAAACTCAAAATGAATTATTTTGTGATGCTGTTTTATGTGAGAAAATATTAAAAATAAAATCCATCCATCCATGTTCTAACGGCCTTATCCCAATTCAGGGTTGCGGGGGGGAGTCGGAGCCTATACCAGTAGGCAAATGGCACAAGGCAGGATACACCTCTGACAGGACGCCAGTCCATCACATGACAGACACACACACATTCGCAACGGGAGCAGTTTTCCCCCAATCTGAGAAGAACATGCAAACTCCTTACAGATACCAGCCCAGGAAATGAACCTAGGACCCCAGTACTGCGAGGCAGCAATTCTGACCCCTACCCCGCCATATTAAAATATTTCTTATGAGGTCCGAAGGTGTTCTTGGAAAACAAGAATGAATTGATAGATAACTTGGTAGAGAAGTCAAAAGACCTCTGGAAACAGCTTTAATAATAATAGAGCACATTTCTGGACACTCCTCTCAAGGCACTTTAAGGGTAACAGGAACTCACCACCACCATTCCATTGATCAAGCCAGTTCAGAGAGGGGGGTTATTAGGAGGCCGTGATGGGTAAAGGCCAGGGGGAAATTTAGCCAGGACACCTACTCTTTTCGAGACACGCCTTTTAATGACCACAGAGAGTCAGGACCTCAGTTTTATGTCTCATCTGAAGGAAGGTGACTTTTTACAGAATAGCATCCCCATTGCTATACTGCAGCATTAGGACCCACACAGACCGCGGGGTGAGCGCCCCCTACTGGCCCCACTAACACCTCTTCCAGCAGCAGCCTCAGCTTTCCCAGGAGTCTCCCCTCCAGGTACTGGCCAGGCTCACACCTGCTGAGCTCCAGCGGTGAGCTGCAGGGTGATACTGCTGCTGGCTAGATCAATCGGTAAAGAAAGCTTTAACACTTATTTATCATTCAAAAATTACAAGTATTTATAACTTTGAGACTTGCAAGGAGACACAGAATACTTGGAAATTAGCTAGTATTTTCATCTTAAAAAGTATTATAAATGAATTTAGCAGGTGTCTTTAATCAGGGGGAGTTCAATAAAATCACAGTCTGTAGAATCCAGTGTCACTGTCTCATTATGTGACTGTAAAAGGAATAGTCTCATCATAAAGATAGTTGCACAACCTTTTTTTCCCCCAGATTTATACCAGAGTTAAATGCAGTATATTTTTTAAGCTGCTTTAATCCTGTACAGGTTCACAGGGGCCCAGGGCAGGGTACACTCTGGGTGGGATGCCAGTGCAGGGCACCTACAGACATGAACACACACGCACACCGGGGCCACTTTTCCCCAGAAGCAAGTTCACCAAGAACGTGTGTCTGGACTGTGGGAGGAAACCCACACAAACATGGGGGAACATGCAAACTCCACACAGACAGCTAGGATTGTTAAACTGTGCACAGGGCCCCAGTTTTGCAAGACAGCAATGCTAACCAATTTAGCCACAATGCAGCCCAAGTATATTTAAATGTACAATCAAAACATTTTAGACTGGGGATTCTTATGGAGGCAGGATCCGGCCCCCTTGTTATGTAATGCATCTTTTCTGAGCATGTACCTTTATGCTTACTTTGTAACAATGTCTCTTTCCCTTTTTTTTCCTCTCTTTAAACGACTGACTTCCGGGCCCTGGAAGCAGTGGGCTAAAAAAACAAGTCCGTCTCATTCATATGCCGGAAACGGGCCCTTGATTGACAACGCCTCCAGCCTTTGACGTCTCGGTATCGCCCAGCGGTAGCCAATGGGACGGTGTGAACCTTGCCGATGGGCGGAACCGGAAGTGCCCTTGCCGGCGAGCTCCCCGAGCGAGGCCATTTGCCAGTTCAGTTTGCCAGTTGCTGAGGTCTTATCCGGTAAGTCCGCGACAAAACAATCGATTAAGGTACGCGATCTGTAGCGCGTTTATGGTTTATCATTGGGGATTTCTAGGAAGTTAGCAAAAGCACGTAACCGATCCTCCTTTTAGCAACGTAGATTGCCGTTAACAAAGGGGAAATGGGTTCGGAACGTCGCTGCACGGCGACCGAAAATTTCCGCCTTTTTTTATAAATATTGCAGCGGCAGTAGAAAGCTGATGCCGTTTCGTCATGCTTTGTTAACCGATTGTGTGACTGCCGATGGTAAAAACGCGGGTGCTGGGAGTCGAAGGGGCTTCCTTTATCAAGGGGCATCAGGAGGCATGCGTGCTTCACGGCGAGCGCCAGCTGGTAAAAAAAAAACAAGAACGTGTAAGATGGGTCGATTCACGCCATGCAGCTTCGAGGCCGAGCTTTCAAAGAGACGTGTAGAGACGGTGAGGGCTCGTATTTTGCCCACCGACTGCTTTTGTGGCAGGGAAGCGGTGAGTTGGACTTGCCTTGACTCGGCCGGGGCCTAGTGCCTAATGCCCCTCTCTCTCTCTCTCTTCCCGGCGGTATCTGTAGTAGTCGCCTGAAATGTGTGTGTGTGGTGGTGGTGGTGGGGGGTATTCGCCTTCGAACGACGTATCTGGCCACATAAGGGGTCGTTTTTAGTCGATACGTTGAGCTACGTGTGCGAGAAGATCGCGGTTTCCGCGCCGCCAAACCGGCCTTTGTTGTCGCGGAACTGTTGTCTTTACGATCCGACGAACCAGCCCGGAGCTTGTCCAAGCGACACCCAGCACCCCCCCTTCCAAACTGGTGGCTGTAACTTGAAAATTAGGTACAGGGGCTGTTTTTTCGGGGGGGACAATCATTTCGATGGCGACGTAACATCCGGTGCGGAATAAGGAGGTGATGGGTAGTGTAGTTCCAGTCGCCGTGTTGAAAGCAGTCTGAAACTCGCCCACGGCAAACGACTCGAACCCGTGGCAAGGGAGTTTTTTAAAAGGGCCATTTTTTTTGTGAGGTATTGGATCACGGGGCCGATGCAACATCTCGTTGAGCGGCGCCCGGACGCGAGTTTTCGGCGGCGGTGAAGCCGGTATTGTGTCACGGTAGAGAGTTCCACTAGAGTCAATGATCGTTCTCGGCCATCGGCACCCAAACGACAAAAAAAAACAAACAATGATTTAACCAGAAATAATGTTGTGGATAAGAGATAAGAAGACAGTTTAGCGTGCATTTTGAAGAAAACACAATTCGCAGCAGTGGATCTGAGTTATAACATTTAATTATTTCTGTGTTTGGGTCAGAGCAACACAGGGGTCACTGGGAGGGGAGGGTATGCATTGTGCTCAGGGCACCAGTCCAAAACACAGGCTCACTGGGACAGGTACGAGACGCCAGTTAACCCAGCGTGGCATGTCTCCGAGGGGTAAGGGGCAGCCGACGTTGGCCTAGGCATACCGTGCAGACTCCACACAGAATGAGTGCAGTCTGCAGTTAAACCCGGGACAGGTGAGCTATGGGAAATGCATTTCTGTGCACCAACCCAGACCGGAGTTCAAGAAAATAAGCTACAGGCATCATTAAACTCGTAATAGCAAACCTGCATATCGGCAATGTGATGCATTGATGTGTGGTGCTGTCTGCCTCAGAGGTTCCCAGCCCTGGTCCTGCAAGAACTGTGTCTCTACAGGTTTTCCTTGCAGTAGTGCTCTGCCCATCCAGTGCTGATTGATAACTTCATTAATAATAATAATAATAATAATAATAATTGTTTACACTTATAGTGCGCCAGAACGCTCACCACACATCAGCTATCAGTGGGGAGGAGAGCAGAGTGATGAAGCCAGTTCAGAGAGGGGGGTTATAAGGAGGCCATGATTGGTAAGGGCCAATGGGAAATTCGGCCAGGACGCTGGGGTAACACCCCTACTCTTTTCGAGAAACGCCCTGGGATTTTTAATGACCACAGAGAGTCAGGACCTCGATTTTACGTCTCATCCGAAGGACGGCGCCTGTTTACAGTCTAGTGTCCCCCGTCACTATACTGGGGCATTAGGACCCACACAGACCGCAGGGTGAGCGCCCCCTCCTGGCCCCACTAACACCTCTTCCAGCAGCAACCTTAGTTTTTCCCAGGAGGTCTCCCCTCCAGGTACTGACCAGGCTCACACCTGCTGAGCTCCAGTGGGTTGCCAGTTGTGAGTTGCAGGGTGATATGGCTGCTGGCTTGTTGCATTTAAAGTGTCAAAAACAACTGACTCCGAGGTTTCAGTTTGTATTCGTAGAAACTTTAGCTGACAGGAGTTCGTGTAGCCTCGTCTTGAAGAGCTGATCGAGTTCGTGCTCATGATGAGCGGGCACGACGGGGCGTGGCTGTGTGGGCCACACCCACAAACAGGGCGTGGTCGACAACAGGCCCACCCACAAAGGGGAGGGTCGGTATACCAGACACGCCCATGTTTGGGGGTGGTCTCCTCTGGACTACAGGGAATTCGTGAGCATATAAGAGACAGACAAGAAGGGGGCCGTTCAACCTGCTGGGTAGTTAAGATCACTTTATCGGCCCTATACAGTTTCTTGCATTAGGAAAGTGTCTTTTCACAGACCCCAGCTTGCTCTCCATGAGACACACAGACAGGGAGAGAAGCTGGGGGTCAGAGCGCAGGGTCGGCCATTTATACGGCGCCCCTGGAGCAGCTGGGGTTAAGGGCCTCGTTCAGGAGCCCAACGGAGTAGGATTCCTCTGCCGGCCGCCGGATTCAAACCGGCAACCTCCCAGCCACAGCCACAGAGCCGCCGCACCGCCTCAAGAGTTAGTAGCTCGTTGATCTTGGTGGGGGGGGGGAATCTCCAGACATTTCCTGGAAGGAATCCAGGGTTTCAGCTTGAATCAGCATAGCTGGGCAGCGTGTTGCCTGCTCCCACAACTCTTGGGGTAAAGACGTCCCTCCAATTCCCAGTCGTGTGTGCGCTACCCTTTTTGTTTCCACCCGACGTGCGTGGATACAGGGTTGACTTTGTGGTCAAGCCGGTGTCGGGCCGAGCTCACCGGTGGGTGCCGCCATTCTCCTTCCCGCAGCGCCGAAGACGAAGCCCGCCGCCATGGTGAAGCTCTTCGTGGGCAACCTGTCGCCCGACACCACGGCCGAGGAGCTGCGCGCCCTCTTCTCCCAGTACGGCAAGATCTCGGAGTGCGACATCGTGAAGAACTACGGCTTCGTGCTGATGGACAGCAAGGCGCAGGCGGAGGAGGCCATCCGCAGCCTGCACCACTACGAGCTCAACGGGCAGCCCATGAACGTGGAGTTCAGCCGGGGCAAGGCCCGGCCCTCCACCAAGCTGCACGTGGGCAACATCGGCAGCGGCTGCACCAACCAGGAGCTGCGGGCCAAGTTCGAGGAGTACGGCCCGGTGGTGGAGTGCGACATCGTCAAGGACTACGCCTTCGTGCACATGGAGCGGGCCGAGGACGCCATGGAGGCCATCAAGGGCCTCAACAACACGGACTTCCAAGGTGAGGGGCCCGGGGAGTCTCTCCTGGGGGCTGGAGCAGCTCTTGTGGTGAGTGGGGGGGGCTCTGCTTTACACAGAGGGTGGCGGGGGTGGGGAACAAGCCTCCCGGCCTTGGTCGTCTGGTACTCTCACAGCACAGCCAGGCGAGATCCCCCAGTCTGGGCAGGAGGCTGTGCTTTACACAAAGGGTGGTGGGGGTGGGGAACAAGCCGCCCGGCCTTGTGGTCGAAGCTGGTACTCTCGCAGCGCAGCCAGGCGAGGTCCTCCAGTCTGGGCAGGAGGCTGTGCTTTACACAAAGGGTGGTGGGGGTGGGGAACAAGCCGCCCGGCCTTGTGGTCGAAGCTGGTACTCTCACAGCACAGCCAGGCGAGATCCTCCAGTCTGGGCAGGAGGCTGTGCTTTACACAAAGGGTGGTGGGGTGGGGAACAAGCTGCCCAGCCTTGTGGTCGAAGCTGGGACCCTGGCTTCTCTCACAGCACAGCCGGGTGAGATCCTCTGGTCCGGCCAGGAGGCTGTGCTTTACACAGAGGGTGGTGTGGGTGTGGAACAAGCTGCCCACGCTTGTGGTGGAAGCCAATCCCCTTGCTTCTCTCACAGCACAGCTGGGTGAGATCCTCCAGTCTGGCCAGGAGTCTGTGCTTTACACAGAGGGTGGTAGGGGTGGGGAACAAGCCACCCACACTTGTGGTTGAAGCCGGTATCCTGGCTTCTTTCAGGAAACGTGTGGCTGAGATCCTTAGATCACGACCATGACTCTCAGCTTCCGTTGTTACGTTCTTGATACAAGTGATACAAGAACCTCCAGATCTTTGAAATCCACTTTTAATACAACGAATTTGTACAGGCATTTAAAAACCTTTAGAAAATGCTGCTTAAATTGTCTATGTGTCTGCCCTGTGATGGACTGGCGTCCTGTCCGAGGTGTATCCTGCCTTGTGCCATTTGCCTGCTGGGATAGGCTCCGACTTCCCCCCGCAACCCTGAACTGGGATAAGGCCGTTAGAAAATGGATGTATGGATTTTATTTTTAATATTTTCTCATATAAAACAGCGTCACAAAAAAAATAATTCTTAGTTTCAGGAGTACGGATTCTAAAGATGCTTAAAGGGGAGCTGCAGTCCCGATTTTCTCAGACTGTTTATTAAATCTTGATAACAGAATAACGTGATGTTCTTGACAATTGCACATTCCAAATTCAGCACAAAATCGCGAGCTTTGTATAAGTACTGCAAGTCGACATGTGACAGAGAATTTGCACAAATTGTGACGTGAAGCGGCCCTTCCTGCTCACTAGTCCCTGTGCTGACTAATGTACTGAGATGTGAAGCGGCCCTTCCTGCTCACTAGTCCCTGTGATGACTAGTGTACTGAGATGTACGAGCGAATAAGTGCAGGTTGTGCAGCAGACATTTCACCGCAGAAATGTTCCAGCGTGATCCGCAGGCAGAGTTAACCAGTGAGTAGTATTTGCCAGTGAAAGCGTCTGGGAGAGGAGAGCGGTATTTCTACTGGATTAGAAGAGCTGGATCCACCAGCCTGCTTGTTTACAGGGTCACAGGGCCGCTCCACCTCACCAGAAGTCCTGCTGCCTCGTTCTGAAGCGCAGACCTGCGGCTTTCCTCTAGTTTGTGATGGAAAGTGGAGGTTTAACAAGTTACTGCTGTAGTACTTGCCTTTTTAGACGTTAAAAGTAGGCGAGACTTTTAACACGTCAAAGGAGCATACAGGGAAAGTGTCCGAAGTCTGTCAAACAGAAACGAAACGGGACAGGAAGACGCCATCCTGCGGTGTGTTTCATTTTTGTCTCTGGTGGAAACACTCACACACGGCTGTGAAGAATCACGATGGTCTTGGGTGCAAACGGAAAACCCGCTCCGCATAGTCACAGTCTTGAACCTTCCCACTCGGTCTTCCACACTGGGGACAGTTGATTTTCCTTGTGGTTTGAAAGGCGCTCATCGAGTCCCGGTTCCTTCTAACTCCCCGCCCCCCAACCCTGAAATATCGAACTGGCGTCGCCTGTGACACACCCCCAGGGCGGCACCAGGGGCGGAGCTGGCGTTTCCCAGCATGCCGCTGGCGTTTCCCAGCATGCTGCAGCCTGGCCAACGTTGTCTTCTCTCTCCCCTCTCTCTCCCCCGCCTCTCTCTCCCCTCTCTCTCCCCTGCCTCTCTCTCCTCTCTCTCTCCCCCCTGCCTCTCTCTCCTCTCTCTCTCCCCCCTGCCTCTCTCTCTCTCTCCCCCCTGCCTCTCTCTCTCTCTCCCCCCTGCCTCTCTCTCTCTCTCTCTCTCCCCCTGCCTCTCTCTCTCTCTCTCTCTCCCCCCTGCCTCTCTCTCTCTCTCTCTCTCCCCCTGCCTCTCTCTCTCTCTCCTCCCCTGCCTCTCTCTCTCCTCTCTCCCCCCCCGCCTCTCTCTCTCCTCTCTCTCCCCCCCGCCTCTCTCTCTCCTCTCTCCCCTGCCTCTCCGTCCCCTCTCTCCCCCCCCTGCCTCTCTCTCTCTCTCTCCCCCCCCGCCTCTCTCTCTCTCTCTCTCTCTCTCTCTCTCTCTCTCCCCCCCGCCTCTCTCTCTCTCTCTGTCGCCCCCCGCAGGCAAGCTGATGACGGTGCAGCTGTCCACCAGCCGGCTGCGCACCGCGCCCGGCATGGGCGACCGCACCGGCTGCTACGTCTGCGGGAAGGAGGGCCACTGGTCCAAGGAGTGCCGCCGGGGCCAGAACGGCGGCTTCGCCGGCAAGGGCGCCGGCGACTTCCCGGGCGGCGGCGGCGGGGGCTTCCGCGACGGCCGGGGGGGCTTCTCCCGGGTCGGGGGGGAGGCGGCGGCCGCGGCGGCGGCGGCGGCAGCGGCGGCGGCGTGGTTCAGCGGCGGCGGGGCCGGGCAGGGCTTCGGGGGCGGCCAGGGCTACCCCAGGGCGGCGCCGTACCCCGGGGGGCCGGCCTACGGGGCCGGGGCGGCGGGCTACGGCATGGGCCCCCGGCCCTGGGCTCCTACGGCACGGAGAGGGGGTACATGGGCGACGGGGGGTACGGCGGCGGCGCGGCCGGCGGCTACGCCGAGCAGACGGCCGCCTACGCCGCCCAGGGCCACTACGGGGCCGGCGCCGACCCCTACGAGAAGTACAGGGCAGCCGCGGACGGCTCCGGCTACTACGACGAGCGGGCCCCACCCCCCGGGCTGGCCTCCCCCGCCGTGTCCTCCCCTACGAGCGGCGCACCCTGCTCCCGCCGCCGGGCACCGCCCCCTCGTACTACCCGCGCGACCGCAGCCCCCTCCGCAGGGCGCCCCCGGCGGCGGAGGGCTACGCGTACGAGCACGCGCACCTGTCCTCGGGCTCCGCCCAGCCCCGGAGCTCCGCCTACGACATGGCGCGGGCCCGGGACCCCTACGCCGAGCAGGCGCGCTACGCTTACTGACGGGCCGCCGCGCAGCTCCTCTGCCAGGTGAGAACCTCCTAGCAGGCGCGGTTACCGCCGACGGCCACCAGGGCGGCGCCAAAGAAGGGGTGTGTGTGCTACAGCCCGGAGTTTCGTTTTGCAAACGGGGCCCCCCCCCTCTTGAGTACCGGCGCTTCTGCGGCCGCGGGTCGGTTGCCAGCGTACCGGCGGCAAGCGGGTCGCCGGAGAGAGGCCTACCCAGGAAGCTCAGCGGGTGTTGGCGTCTCAGAAAAACGCTTCTGGCGCTGCTACAGATGGCGCCTCCTGCTGGGAGGAGGGGGGTATATAGGTCTCGCACGTGTTGACCCGTGTCGGGACGCGAGCTATTTGTCGGGGCGTAGGAGATGGGGGTGGGGGGGAGGCCGGATCGTTCCGCGCCCTGGTTCTGGGGTGAGCGAGGAGCCGCAGTGGCTGCGGTTAGGGCTGCCAGAACCAATCCCGGTCCCTAAGACCGGCGGCTCCGATCCGTGCCGGAGATCTCGCCAGGAACCGCAGGCTAGCCCGCCTTGGTTGGCGTGCTCGGCCGAGTCTGGAAACGACTGTGCGGTCCTAGGTTGAAGTGGCTGGGTTGGGTTCAGGGTGCCGGGGGGCTGTAGCTGAGTGGGGGAGGTTGTGGGGAGCACTGGAACGATGCTGTTGGGCTTGATGCTGTGTGAGACAAATGTAGCTAGGAATCTGAAGGTGGTGGTGGTGGTGGGGTGGGGGGGGCAGAACAGGAATTCAAAACCGCTCATGTGATCTGCTCTCTTTCCAGGTGTAAATTTACCGCAGGGAGGCCCTTGATGTGCGCGCGCGAAAACTGACCCCGCCCCCCCGGGTCCAAGCCCCGCCTCTTCCCCGCCCCCTCTTTCTCTCCCCCGCCCCCCCCCACCACCACCACACGCGCGCCACGTTTCGCTCTGGGATCCTGCCAGGCCCGCGGCGCGCACACACGCGAGACGACCGGCGTGGCGGGGACCGGGGGGGGTGTGGGGTCGCCCGCGATCTCGACCCGCGGGTGCCGAGCGAGCCGGCAGCTCTCTCCAGCGTCGAGTGCGTGTGCGTGCGGCCTTCCTCTGCTCTGCTTCCGGCCCGATCCGACCCGGACTTGTTTTCCCACACATCTGGTGGTGGAGGGGGGGGGGGGGGGGAACGGGGGAGGGGATGGGGGGTGACACCCATCCTGCTGTCGGCTGGATCACGCAGTACTTTTTACCTGCAACTTGTCTCCCGGTTTTACTCAGCCTTGGCTGTCAGTTGTTTTTGGGGAGGGCAGGGGAAACGCAAGGCGAGAGAGAGGAGAGATGGCCTTTGCAGTGTCTTCTGTACCCTTATTGCATTTTATCGGCTAGGAGGTTTGTGTTAGACATAGCGTTCCTCGTGTCTGCCACTGCAAAGATGGGCGTTTCCCCCCCCCACCTCCCCTCCCCTCTCCTGCTCTGCTTCTGTAGCGTCTCCAAATTTCCTCCAGACCACTCTGAAACTCTGGGAGGTGGCTGGGAGGTGTTTGTTTGCGCCCGTTTGGGCAAAGCCTCACCGCGGGCGACTGGCGCGATCTGGGGGGGCGCCTTTCAAAACAAGAGCACTGAACCTTTCAGCTTGCTACTGGATCTTACTGTTGTAGATTTGAGTTCTTTTGTCGGTTGTGTTTTTGGGTTCCAGAATCGAAAGCGTTTTTTTTTTTGGGGGGGTGGGTTAGTCGATTTTTCTGCCGAATAATATTTGGAGCTTCCCTGTTGTTGTCGTTTTTTTGTATGTGTGTTTGTTTTGCATCCGCTAATAAAGCCACCTTCGGTTTTGGATTATTTTTTTTTTTTCAGCCTGGATCTTCTGTGGTATGAGGTCAATAAAACTCTCTGTGAATTTATTTCACGATCATCGCGTGTCCCATTATTCCCACCTAGAATACAGCGTTGTCTCGGGGCCTGCTCTGTTATACACAGCAGGGTGTCACAGAGCAGAGTTTCGAAGGCCATTATAATAGGATCCCCAGTAAAGTGCATGCCAGTGGGCGTTGCCTGTATAATTTAGTTTTGCGGTTCCTCTTAGCTGTTCTGTCGGAACTGGTTTCTTCGGTCCGCCCTCCCTTGGGAAGGCCTCGGATCGCTTTTCCCAGAAGGCGTTCCGACAGAACAGCATAGAGGAATTGTGAAATTAAATTATAGGCAACGCTCATTGACATACACTTTAATTGGGGATCCTATTATAATGGCCTATTAAATTATAGGCAACGCTCACTAACATACACTTTAATTGGGGATCCTATTATAATGGCCTGTTAAATTATAGGCAACACTCATTGGCGTACACTTTAATTGGGGATCCTATTATAATGGCCTATTAAATTATAGGCAACACTCATTGGCGTACACTTTAATTGGGGATCCTATTATAATGGCCTATTAAATTATAGGCAGTGCTCATTGGCGTACACTTTAATTGGGGATCCTATTATAATGGCCTATTAAATTATAGGCAGTGCTCATTGGCGTACACTTTAATTGGGGATCCTATTATAATGGCCTATCAAATTATAGGCAGTGCTCATTGGCGTACACTTTAATTGGGGATCCTATTATAATGGCCTATTAAATTATAGGCAGTGCTCATTGGCGTACACTTTAATTGGGGATCCTATTATAATGGCCTATGAAATTATAGGCAGTGCTCATTGGCGTACACTTTAATTTAACTATTATAATGGCCTGTTGTAGTTTTTGAAGCCTAGATGTGGTTTTCTCCTAAGACACTCTTCACTTGTCCCGTAGGTGTCTTGCAGTGCTTCGAAGCTGTGTGAGCACACGGGGGAAGCTCTTTTGAGTGCCCATGGGGGTTAGGCTCCAGTCCTGGGAGCCCTCTGGTAATCTAGTGCAGGGTGCTAGTCTTCTGCTCGCTCTAAGGGGGGGAGGGGGGGGAACTGGTCTCGGGCCGACAAGTCGATTGTACTTGTGAGCGTTTCGTGTCTTGTCTTCGGGGATAAGGTGACATTCCTGAGGCTGGTGTGCCGGAGATCCGATTTTTTTCCCCCCCCTCCCCATTCCACAGAGAGTTCTTCTCCCAGCTTGGGGGCTGCGGTGTGGGCGCTGAGGGGGGCCGCCAGCTCGGAGCACCTGTGAGGTCTCGTCTTGTTTCGGGGTTGTTTTTATTTTCTACGATGTAAATAAAATGTAGGAGAATTTCAAGCCCTGTGCACATCCTCGTTTTTCTGTACTTTTTGATTATATTTTTTAAATAAACCAAACTTCTTTGGCTGGGAAACCTGTGTGGAGTGCGTTTTCTTTAAACACCTTCCTGCGTGTTGGCCTCTCTCCAACAAGCACGTTAACCTTCAGAAATCGGATGCCTTTTTACCTAGTTCTCAGGGAAATGAGGTTCCAGATTTGTGTCCAGTGTTGGTATCAAAATTAGTATTAATTAGTATTATTAATTGATTAAATATTTGAATTAACAATTAGCATTGTCAGTATTAATAGTATTAGTACTAATCATTAATACTATATATATAGTTCTTAAAGCACTTTTGAGTAAGATCATGAAATACACTGCTACAGCACTGAGAGAGACAGAGAGGACAGACAGGTGAGCCACTACAGACGCCATACTGTCTCCCCACTGCATCATGGGAAATACACTGCTCCAGCACTGAGAGAGACAGAGAGGACAGACAGGTGAGCCACTACAGACGCCATACTGTCTCCCCAGTGCATCCTGGGAAATACACTGCTCCAGCACTGAGAGAGACAGAGAGGACAGACAGGTGAGCCACTACAGACGCCATAGTGTCTCCCCACTGCATCATGGGAAATATACTGCTCCAGCACTGAGATACAGAGAGAGGACAGACAGGCGAGCCACTACAGACGCCATACTGTCTCCCAACTGCATCATGGGAAATACACTGCTCCAGCACTGAGAGAGACAGAGAGGACAGACAGGTGAGCCACTACAGATGTCATACTGTCTCCCCACTGCATCATGGGAAATACACTGCTCCAGCACTGAGAGATACAGAGAGAGGACAGACAGGTGAGCCACTACAGACGCCATACTGTCTCCCAACTGCATCATGGGAAATACACTGCTCCAGCACTGAGAGAGACAGAGAGAGGACAGACAGGCGAGCCACTACAGACGTCATACTGTCTCCCCACTGCATCATGGGAAACACACTGCTCCACCACTGAGAGAGACAGAGAGAGGACAGACAGGTGAGCCACTACAGACGCCATACTGTCTCCCACTGCATCATGGGAAATACACTGCCGTCTGTGTGGATTCTGCATGATCTCCCCGTGTTTGTGGGAGTGTCTTTGAGTTTCCTTCCACTGTCCTTCCAGGGACATGTTGGTGGAATAATTACCATCTGGGAAAGCTGTCCCTGGTGTGAGTGTGTGTGTGCCCTGTGATGGACTGGCGTCCTGTCCAGGGTGTACCCTGCCTTGCGCCCGTTGCTTGCTGGGATAGGTTCCAGCTGCCCCCGGAACCCTGAATTGAAAGAAGCTGTTAGAAAATAGATGTATATATGATTAATGCTACTATTAATGCTGCTAATTAATGCTGCTATTAATGCTAATTAGGATCTGGTAAAGTTAATCATTCAGTTGTCGTCAAATTCCATCGTCAGGCTCATTTGATAGTACTCAATTGATTCAAAGTTCTCAACCAACCAGAGTATGGACTTTAACACCATGGCAGGACATCCCGTTGCACGCCCCCACCAGTCTTTGCGTAAAGAAGCGTTCTCGCGTTCAAAGGCCGTAATTTCTCTGGTGGACTCTGGTGTTTCTGTGTTAGTGCTGAAGAAGTCCCCTGCTGAATTTGTCAAAGCCTTTTTTTCCCCAAGTCTTGTACCTGGTCCCCCTCAGTGTTTTTTTTAACAAGGCTGGTTTTTTAAACCAGTATTTTCTCATCTAGATTTTTTATTTATTTCAGTACATTACTTCGACAAGGAAAACAAAACAACTAAACATCTCTAAATTCGCTCCGCCTAGGTAATACTGTACATTGCACCAGCTCCACTCCGATTATTAAAATAATAATAATAATTGTTTAAAATAATAATAATAATAGTTTACGCTTATATAGCGGTTTTCTGGAGCCTCCACTCAGAGCTCTTTCCAGGTCATGGGGATCCCCTCCACCCCCAGCAGTGTGTACCCCCACCTGGATGAGGCGCCAGTCCACTCCCCACACCCCAGCTCTCAGTGGGGAGGAGAGCAGAGTGATGGAGCCAGTTCAGAGAGGGGGGTTATTAGGAGGCCATGATGGGTAAAGGCCAGGGGGGAAATTTGGCCAGGACACCGGGGTAACACCCCTACTCTTCTCGAGAAACGCCCTGGGATTTTTAATGACCACAGAGAGTCAGGACCTTGGTTTGACGTCTCATCTGAAGGACAGCGCCTGTTTACAGTCTAGTGTCCCCCGTCACTATACTGGGGCATTAGGACCCACACAGACCGCAGGGTGAGCGCCCCCTGCTGGCCCCACTAACACCTCTTCCAGCAGCAGCCTCAGCTTTCCCAGGAGTCTCCCCTCCAGGTACTGGCCAGGCTCCCACCTGCTGAGTCTCCAGTGGGGCTGCCAGCGGTGAGCTGCAGGGTGATATGGCTGCTGGTTATAAAATAATAAAAAAAAAACCCTTAGAAATGGAATTTCAAAATGTCAAAAATCAGAAAGCTTCACGAACCATTGACGTGTTATGTTACGCTGTTTCTGTAATTTAGTGAAGTACCTCTAACTATTCTTATAATGTATGCATGCAATGTTTTATTTCGTTAAATGCCCATTAACGATGTTCGCGTTTTGTTAATGGTTCTAAAGCGTTTTTTTTTAAAAAAAAATCGTACC